>NC_134700.1:288057741-288170241 GCF_043290135.1 Rhipicephalus microplus
TCTACTCCGCGCCTGTTTAGCGGGGGCCTCCGCGCTTTGCCCTTTGCGGGCAATAGCCGTGGGTTAAGAGGGGGTGAGCCGGGCACCAGGTCCTTGTTTGGCCGGGTGGTGGGACCCTGATATTGCAGCTGCCTGAAGACCGTAGAGAAAGGGCGTCCTTTCAAAGCGGTGGGCTTGAGAGCACGGCCGCCCCGTTTTGGAGCAGTACACCGCTTGCAGCTCAACCAGAACGAGGACAGTTCCTCGTTGCCGCGGTACGCGTTGCGTAAGTGCTTGCCCAAGCAAAAAAAAAACAAAAAAAACACAAACCTATCTTCGGTGATGCGTTTGGATGTTTTTTAGCGCAGGCGTGCTCATTAGTCACTGTCTGTATCAATCGAAGGGAAACAGAATGCAGCGTACTGCATCCTCCTAATTGCCAACTATTCATAGGGGACCATATGGCCTAAATTAGACGCTAGGGCTGTTGAGCAAATAGTACTTGAACTGGCATAGCGCGTTACGTGAAAGAAGAAATGGCTGGGCAGCCCGACGCAAGAGGACAGAGCGCTCTGTCCTCTTGTGTCGGTCTGCTCGGACATTTCTTCTTTACCCTAAAGCACGACGAGTCAACTCGCCAATCTTCAACGCTTGAGAATCAAGTATAGTGTTGTGGCTGCTCGCATTTTACCGAAAAGACCAGGTTATCTCGGTTAGATCAGGATAGGAGATGACACAGCCATGTTTGAACGTCACCGAATAATGACGCCCACGTAAATTTCGTGACGACCATTCTTTTATGGTATAGGTTTTCTTACCGCTTTATCTGCTTCGAAGCATTCCATATTCTCTTCGGTACGAGAAGACAATGAACTGTGGACTGGACCCTCAGTCTTTATTGTACTTTAATATGATAGTTCAGTAACGGTGAAATATTGTCGCATAGGCGACTTTACGCATTGTAAGCTGTTCCGGTAGCTTCATTATATAAAAGTAGCATGGTGCAGTCATCAATACTGAAAAAAATGACTGTAGGCAATGGGCGCGTGGGTGTATACAGGTTTTTTAAATTGGGTTCAGCTTATGAGAAGTACGGGGCATGGACATCTACACTGAGGTTATACATTCAGTAACGAAGGGAAGGGGAGGTGCAAGACATCAAGACCATCCTCTTGCATTCGCTCGCGCATGTGCACACGCGCTAAAGAAGTAGATATTCGTGCGCTTGTCTTGGAAGCCGGTAACTGAGCACGAGAGTCAGTGCAAAAACTACAGCCCATAGCTTGTATCGCGTACACATTTATGATAGCTCCAGTGAGAACTTTGCTTTGATTCCGTTCTCAGAAATCAACGACACAATGGCAAGGTAATTATATACGCACGTTTTGTTAAGTGAGGAAGTCGCATGGACCATTCAAAACGCGCGCTTACGGACTATAGACATTGATACACAAAAGATTGAATACCTGTGCACAAGTTTTCTTCCACAAGACTTGACAATGAAAGAAAGAAAAAAGCTATGGTGCGTTTAACGGTCACTTATGCATTACGCCGTCAAGTCGTTTGCACCACTGGTCCGGGATGACGGGGGGCCCATAAGCGGTCCTCTCCGTTAGCGCTCGTGCTCATCACATGCCACACACAGGAGCAGCCGACGTGCAGTTGTTTCCCCCCAGTGGCTACGACCGAGCGTCCGAACAGTGGCGGGGTGCGTCGTCCGGGCTCACCCGCACTGGAGAAAGAGAGGGGCAGGCTGTAATTCAGCACTAAACAGCTGTTGGCATGACAGTTTCCCCGCGGCCGTGAATGGTGGTGCGCCGTACGCTTGTCCGCGGCCCCGTTGTAGCGACCGCCGCCAGTACCGCGTCGATCCGTGCGTGGCATTCGGCTCTCCCCTTTCTGTCACAGTCCCCGGCACTTTGGAGAAGCCGTGAAAAATTCTGCTGTTCGTCTCTACTGTAGCACACGAGGTAGTAAACGTGTGTCTGTGCGCGTTTTCGGTTAAACGAGAAGGAAAAGGGAGCGTTTAGCTTCGCGGCGCGCTCAAGCCACGATGGATCGGGGAGCGCGAAAACGGAGGGTGTCGGTCCGGAAAACGGAGTGTAGAGCTGAGCGCGGGGGAGGGATGGAAGCTGCCGGAGCGGCGGCCTCTTTTCAGGCCCCGTGTGACATGCCGCCTCAGCGGGACACGACAGCGAAGCGCTCCTCTTGCCGCGGCCACATGGCGGCGCCAGCGGCGCATGCAAAGGCGGCGACGACAGCTTTTGCCTCCAGTGTCCAAACGCCGGCGGGGGACCGATGCGCGGCGCTTTGGGGTCCGCGCCGCTCCGCTATACGCCGCTGCTCTGCGGAGCTGTGCCCCTGCGGTGGCGCTTTCTGTGCCCGTCACGGCGGGATGCGACACCCCACTCTCTTTATACGCGGAACTCGCTTTCGCTGCTCTTTGCCTTTCGCTCCGCGCTCGTTTTGGGGACATACATGACCAATAGGTCGTTGTCGTCATACTAATGCGCTGTTGTCGTCTTCGGCGGTTGCGCAGCCATGACGCGGTACACGTCGATGTCATGTCGAGTTGCGGTTCACTGACCGAACGTAACGTGATTAGCGCCCCTCGCTATGAGCATACGAAGAAATAGTGCGAAAAACAAAATATACTTGTGTTGTTATCATTGGTAACGTAACAGCACGCGCTTGTTTAAAGAGGGCATGGGGCTCGTAAATCTGCAATCCGCATGCTTCGTTGATAGATATGGGGGGTTTAACGTCCCAATACCAACATATGATTATGAGAGACGCCGTAGTGGAGGACTCTGGAAATTCCGCATGATTCGTAAGAAGCATATTGGCGATGGTCACAGGCTGCGCCTAAGAGTGCATCGACCCAAAGTTTATCAGGATATTCCACAGAAAAATTCCCGCGCCATATCACCATTACTTACCGATGAACAGTTCTCAAGTGGAACAGTTATGGAGAACAAACATTAGCTGTACAGACAAACAAAAAGAAAAGCATGCAAAAAACGTGCATGCAATCTGTCTGTCTGAACGTGGCCCAATAAATTGTGCACGTTCATATTCGCTACACTATATAGTGATATTTATTGTAGAAAAGTAGTTTTATATAATGAAACACATTGTATGACTTTTGCAGGTTCACTAGCTTTGCGTTGATAATGAACCTAACCACAGCTGAGTCTTTTTCCGTTGACGTCTATGAAAACGATCGGATGGCACTCCGACCTGCGCATTGGATTGACCCAGGATACTTTACACATTGCACCTTGCATAACCATGTGACCAACACTGGGCTGCTTGTTGAGAGCTCTGCCAAAGCTCCGGTAGTGCGCATGACAAAGGTTTTGGCAGATAACGTCAGAACAGGGGACTTCTTGTGTGAACTAGTTGCTTTGCCGAAACGATCGCGGATGCCTCCCCCCCCCCCTCCATATTTTCGTAACATGTTAAGAAGATATTTAAAATGTAGCGCACTTTAAAGCCTTGTTGTGGAGTGCATCAATCAACTTGGCCTCTTTGCCCTCTCTGCTTGCTGGCGTGGGGCGAATGCCACTCGACGAACTGCACCGTTCTTCAGCGTCACGAATTTGACTGTTGTCGCCATGGCAGGGAGAACCTGCTTACTGTTCCGGTCAAATGAGTGCTCGTACGTTGCGTTAGTGATTCCGACTTTCCTCTGTTATCCTTCATTTTTATGTTTTTTTGCCGGCTTAGTTTCGAATCACATGGTGCTTCTCCACAAAAATTTCGTTACTGTGGTGCACCCAACTTTTGAGTTCGCTCTCGTAAAAAAAATGTTGCGTTAATTATACATCTTTTATGCTACTACACACAACTCTAACCGCTGTTTGTCAAGCAGCGCAACATGTCTGAATGCATAGGTCCTTCAATTATGTGTGCGGAGGTGTAGCGTGGACTTGCGTCTCCTTTTATAAGTTGTCGAAAATTGACCGCAACGAAAAGTTCTATGATCGTGAGAGTTACGCCCAAGTGAAAGGAGCTGCTGACTTATTCCCTTTCTGATTATGGTACATATCTGAACACATATTCCTGGGTGATAATGCTACATATATCAATTAAAAAAATCTAGAAGTTTGGTTGAGCTGGCACTGATTTATATTAAGTGTTGCGCGTAAAAGACAAAAACACGTATGATGCTTATATGCCCTCAAATCACATTATAGTAGGAACTGGTGTAGTCGTGTTGCCGTTTTTTATTTTTTTTCGTTGTGTACGAGTCTAGCAGGATGTCTCATAAGCTTAGCTTATTCACTACCGCACCTATTCATTGAAAACGATCACCGGAGATTGCCGCTTTGGATCGTCGATTTTGGCACGTTCAATTTGTTTCTCGTACACCCTGCACTTTCTAGCAGTTAGTACAGCCACTCAACTTGCAGAATAAGTTTGAATCGGCCCGTTTTGTCTGCATAGCGATTTTTGACAGACCTTTCCGTGAACCAATGTGCGTGTGTTTTGAAAACGCCATTGGTTAGCGGACTTGACCGTCTCTCGTGGTTATGCTACAGTAACATCAAAGTTCTATTTTGAAAGAACCTTTGCAAGGCGAATATCAAATCAAGGTATCAGCTTCGCAATATGACAGCGTCGAGCAGTAATCGTTGCCAAAAATTTATGTCATTTATTCAATAGAAAGCTCTTGCTGGGAGCCAGAGAAAACTTAATCTAAAAAAAATTGTTACCGAAGATTCGCCACATGTATAAAATGTGGCGGTGCCTTCTCAGCCAGTTTGCAGCAGCTTTGGTTTCGACTGTATCGTTGTATATAACAGGGCCGCATCTAGTGTCACTACTTCCTCCTATCGCGGGGGCGTCACGCTCGCATGGGGGCGCACCTGCGCGGCGAAAAAAAAAAGAACAAACACGTGCCTCTCGAAACTGTCTTGCAACCGCACCTGAATTAAGTAAGGGCGAGCTTAGAGTCCAAAGTTGACAGCACCTCAGCTTCAAGTTTTGTGCATGGCGATGATGCTTTGCGTCAGCCTGAGACGTCTGCACCCGTTCATGGGTTTGTTTTGTTTACGGCGTCAAGTTGTTTCCACCGCCGGAAGTGCGTAGCTGCCGACTTTTGTGCGCTATCTAATACCTACTCTGGTAACGTGCACAGTGTATACACTTCACGGGGCGCGGTCTGCTGGTGCCGGCTGCAGAACTCCCCACGAAAAAAAGATCACTGGAGCACATCTTGGCCCCGACAACGGAGCAGAGCAAAACGTTATGGAACTTCGCGTTTTTTTTCTTTTTCATTTTTTAATACGATGTGCCAAAGTGCAAAGAAATTTGCATGGATGCATATATCGGAACGCCAACCTATGCGGTGTAGGTGGCTCACGGAAAGTGGCGACACTAGACGAAATAACGAAGTTCGGTGGACATCTCGTTTATTCATAGATTGTCCAAATCGCGGGCATCCATCTATAGTGGAACGCCTGCAGGCTATTATCGCAGAAAAATTATTGAGAAACGCGCACGAGTTCACTCGTGTCTCACGAAAAACTAGGGATGCTTCACCGCGTGGCACGAGGAACAAAGCAGCACCCCGGTTCAGACGTTTTCTGTCTGTGTCAATAGAAACACTTGGTACAGCATTTATTATTTTTTGTACTGTTGTTGGGTTATTTATCATCAATATATATACTAGGAATTTGTTTGTTTTGAATATTTTAAATTTATTGTGTTTTTTATGATACTGTTTACCCGCTGGAAACTAAAAGTTATACACTTTTCACATTTTTATCAATTCCAAGATATTTTTGAAGCTTTACAGCATATATCATTAGAAAGAACTGTCAGTTGTGCGAAATTCGGTACGCTGCAATGCGTGCTGAAGTGATTTTCAAACTAGCAAGAACTCTCTTCCTGAAACATATAAAAAATAGCTATTTTCGCGAGGTAACGAAATAGTTAGACGTGCTTCAAACAAGCATTCTGCTGCGGAAAGTACTCGCGGGATGAGGTCATCTCTTTACAGTTGTCCTATTCGCGTCCTGCCCTCTTTCTTTTTCGTTAGCATAGACCTGTCCTTCGGTGTAGTCTATAGGACGAAATAAATCGAACCTTGCGAAAGCAACGTTTGTGGTATATACTGAGTTTTGTGTTCAGATTTCATTGCGAGGGTAAACGGTGTCTGCAGAAAGGGCTCACGTGGGCGTTCGTGCTTGCAGGAGCGGCCGGGCGGCACGCCCCTGGCCATGCTGGCGGCTCAGTGCAACAAGCTGGCCAGTAAGAGCCCTCCTCCGCTGGCGGACGCGGCTGTGGGCAAGGGCTTTCACCCCTGGAAGAAGGCCGCGACGCAAGGAAACAGCTCCTCGACGCCTCCGCCGCAGCTTCAAACCTCGTCGGCGTCCGTACTCGGACAGCAGCACCCGAGGCTGGCGCACTCGGGCTCCTCGCCTTACCAGCACAACCACCAGAGGACGCCAGGTATGCGCCAACTATGATGGCACGATTCACTTACGACGACGTCCGGTCGGAACGAGTGAACTGCTCGTTGATAACTCAACGCCCTTACCGACGAGTTCGGAGGCGACCATAACGTTGTGAGCAAAGCCCTTTCAACAACTATGGCTTTGGTCATGGGTCGGTTGAATGCGAGTTTCATTGCGTGGATTTTTTTTAACCACATGCTGGAGAATTTTCTGTGGATGCATAACTAATGTTAACCCACATTATTTGAACACAAAACAAAATGAGCTATCATTTAGCCGGCCTAAGCGAACAGTTAAACAACCATAGCTAACAATCACAGGTAAATGCAACACGAGACTAAATTCGGTGGTCACAGGCTATATAGGTTGACTATTGTCAGAAATTATTGTCGATAGTATCACGTGGCTCGCGTCATAACTTGTAACTGGACGATGCCCAGACACATGGTTGTAAAGGGTCTCATGAACAAAGTGGAGTGATGATGATTTGACATTGATTAAGACAATGCTGGTGTCATGACAGTGGATAACCGACGTTAACCCGCATTATTTCAACAGCAAACAAAATGAGCTAACATTTTGCCGGCCTAAGCGAATAGCTAACCAATCATAGCTAACAATCACAGGCAAATGCAGCATGAGAATAAATTCGGTAGTTAGTTAGGTTTACTATTGTCAGATAATATTGTCGACACTATCACGTGGTTCGTCATGTCTCTGGGAGGATGCCCAGAGACATGGTTCTAAAGGGTCTCATGAACTGTGATGATGTAGCAACCTCACAATTGTCGGAGACGTCTAACCACGTGCGCTACACTTACGCTCGGCAGTGTCGAGTGGCTCCGTGACGACGGCGACCACAACGCCGTGCAGCTACCCGTCCGAGTCTCTCTTCTACCCGGGTGTCTCCGCGGCTGCCACGACCGGAGTGCCCTCAGCCGGTGCGGCCAGCGACTCCCTCCTTGCCAAGGTGGAACCCCTGGGCCGCATGTATTCGCACGCGTACTGCGACAACTGGCCCTACGCGGCGGCGGCTGCGCACATCAAGCCCGAGGCGGCCAACGCCTTCAACTCGTCCCCCTGGTGGGAGGTGGGCGCGGGTGGCTCGTGGCTGGACGCCACCGGCCACTCGCAGCTGCCCAACGCGTACGCGGCCGCGGCCGCCGCCAGCTCGGACTACGGTCTCGGGTCGGGCTTGGCCGGCAGCCCCCTGCTCGGCTCCTCCCCGCTGCTGCAGGACACGTACAAGTCGATGCTTCCTGGCCAGGGTGCCCCCGGCGTGGCATCGCCGTTCTCGCTGGCGCAGCCGGCGCTGCCGCAGGTCGCCGCCTCGTCTCCGCGGTCACAGCGGAGGTGAGTGTCGCGCTTGTGCGTTACTTCGCCGCTACTATTACTGTCTTGTCTGTCGTGCTTTTGTTTAAAACAGTTAAGCCTACCTGTCGGCCGAGTGGGCTAGTGTACAATTAAAACAAGCACAAATGAAAGAAGAGCACAAAAAAAAAAGAGAATGAGGCTGGACGGACGCTAGTCTGTGTGATCCATGGTTCATGTGCACGTGATTATTTCACTGATCTTCGGCTAAAATTTATTCATACATTGTCTCTGCAAGGCTTTGCATCTAGAGTAATTAAGACTGTCTACTTTTCACGTGGTCTTGCCGCATACGATTGTTCACTTGAACTGCAATTTCTGTTCACGGCTTCTCATGGTCCCTTAAATTGCTGCTCTTAGTTCTCATTGCAAAATTTGGCATAAGACACAAGCCAGCGCTAAACTTTAACAGTGCCGATTTCTGATTCATTGTTGATTATTCTGCAACAGTCGGTGAAAGTGTACTCTGAGGTATTCGAAATTAAAATGAAAAATATTACCTTTATGTACGAAATAGCAGGACACAGCGCACGAGTGCTGCCGCAGATTAATGTTTTATTGGCAAGGATTCGGCTGAACAAGCCTTAATTTAGCAAGCTCATCAGGCATCTCGCTCTGCAATTCTTGTTAAACAAACCAAATCAGCATTAACCAAATCACCACCTTGAGGGTATTTGAAATAAAAAATAACAAGTAAATAAATAAATTGTGTGAGTATCTCTAAGCGTATTGGCGCCCGCCAACACGGTATGCACGCATCCTTGTTCCAACCACCCCTGTGACGACGCAGCATGGCTCGCAGGTACACGGGCCGGGCGACCTGCGACTGCCCCAACTGCCAAGAGGCTGAGCGGCTCGGACCCGCCGGGGCCCACCTGCGCAAGAAGAACATCCACTCGTGCCACATCCCGGGCTGCGGCAAGGTGTACGGCAAGACGTCGCACCTCAAGGCGCACCTGCGCTGGCACACAGGCGAGCGACCTTTCGTCTGCAACTGGCTCTTCTGCGGCAAGCGGTTCACGCGGTCCGACGAGCTGCAGCGCCACCTGCGCACGCACACGGGCGAGAAGCGCTTCGCCTGCCCCGTCTGCAACAAGCGCTTCATGCGCTCCGACCACCTCAGCAAGCACGTCAAGACGCACAACGGCGGCGGATCGTCGGGCGACAAGAAGGGCTCCTCCTCGGGATCCTGCTCGGACTCGGACAACTCGCAGAGCGAGGCGCCCTCACATCCGATGGGAGGCCTGCCGCCCTCACAGCTGGGCAGCTCGGGCAGCCTGTCTCAGGGCCTCGCCCTGGGCCCGCCGCCCCCGCCGCACGTGCCCCTCGGAGTCCTGGGCGCGCACGTCGCTCCACATCCGGCCGACGCCCACCGACACAAGTAGAGGAGACGCACGTGCTGCGAGACGGCGTCGCTGCTGCTGTTTCACTCACTGATGCCAAACGGTCGTTTCGATGGCCACCCGTCTTCTTACAACGCAGATTAGTTAGTGAGGATGCAAGGGGCCGCCTCCATGGAAGGCCCGTAAGATTAGTCAAGGACACGTTTGCTTTCAGAATTACGCTGTGTACCAGCCACTTCTTACAGAGTGTGCCATATGGAATGAGAATCGCACAAAATAAAAAAAAAACGATTTGTGAAAATGACGTTCCTGAAAGAGCGTTTCTAAGTTTCTCTTCAGGACCTCGCAAGTCTCCTTGCGGCCGAGGTTCTTCTACGACTGAATCTCGAGTGAAACAGCAGCGACGAGCTCGTCTCGTGCGCGGCGTGGTGTCCTCGCCACCGACATACAACAGCCGGTGTAGTGAGTGTACGGTCGGCGGCAGCGGCGTTGTCAGCGCGTACTGGTGCGCCCTGGGGTGCGTCGGCGCTTGTACGAAGGGCCTGTCGGTGGCTGCAGCACTCCGGAGAACCATCCGTGCCGTGCTCTGGAGAGGGAGGGCGAAGGGCCGACGGACCTGTGCGACGGTGCAGCGGGCGTCCTAAGACGTCCCGCGGATGTTGTGCGGTGCGCTGTGTGCGGGCAGCTTTGCGTCGGTACGCTGGTGGCTTGTACTCTGCGCTTCGGCTGTCTCAGAACTAAGAACTGAAGGACTTAAGACGGGGCATGGATCAAGTGGGCAGTTTGTAACCCTGGTAACGCCCATGTAAGTGCTAATATGGGACATGGATAGACTTCCGATTAATACTGTCTGTAATTTAGCGTTCGTAATATTTGGGTGGATCATGAAAGGAAAACAAAAGTATGATATGCTTGTGGATGTTCAATAAACGCTTGCAGGAACATTCATTTTATAAAAATTTTCAAGCGTATGTTAGTTTGTTTAGCCGTTGATATTTTAAACCGGATTAGCTTTCTGGCTGCGTTCATTATTAAATTGTTCGGTCTTAAAATTGAGGAGTGGCTTCTCTGTGTATTTGGCCTATTACGACCGTAGAATGTGGACCCCTGTTCACAGGCTTAAGCGTTGATCTCGAGATGCAGTCCTCGAACCTTAAGCGCTCGAACTGAACATCCATAAAAAAGTTGAAAGCTCCGTAAAGCATGTCAGCTGTTCCCACTTACGTTGCACGTGACGGTTAAAAATCCGAAGAAAACACTCTAGAGAAGTCTATTTCATGATCAATAGTGTTTTGCAGTTGAGCCCCGAGAAAAAAAGAAAACAGTTTTCACAGTTGACTTGTGATCACGTTTCATGACAAACTACAGCTTCAAAGTGCGCTCCAAGTCACCACGCGGGTGACACTGTCACCAAACCGCGAATGAGAACAACGGGACATAGCAGAAGAAAAAAAAAGCATCGTTCGCCAAACGTCACCTTCCTGTCAAGCCGACTCCGTGTGTGCCTCGAGACATTCGAACTGCTGGCAACACTGTGCATCTGCGTGATGGAAACTACTATACTTCGTGGTGTGTGATTGTGTGTGTGACTGCGCGCGAAATAGGTGTCATTTTTTTTTTATTTAGGCGACGGTACGCGTCAGCGTTCATCCCTTTTAATAATGTGTGCGCGCGAAAATCGCTCAGCTATAGGAGGTCTTAAATCGCGCGAATTTCACGCGCGGGGACCCACAACTTTTCTTGTGCTACTAGTAAAAAAAAATGATATTGTCGTCGAGCTTTATATTGTACTACAGTGCGAGTCTTTCTTCGATGAAGAGACTATGAGACTAAAAGAGTTCTGCCACGGGTTTTCAGTGATCTAGGACGTTGTACATAGTGACTCAACAAAGGAAAGAACTCTGTGCAATTGTACATTTTTTTTTCGCCCACTTTTCTAAACGATTGTCTCTCGAAGTGTTCTCGTGTGTGTGTCATGCGTGTGCATTATGAACGTTACTATAAGGGAAAAAATTGAAGTCCAGGAGATTTGAACTACGACTAACGTGATGTTTCTATTGAGATGGAGCGTAATTTCTGGAGTGCTTTAAAAAAATGATTTTCAGCAGAGACTAGTGCCGTCGCTGACCTGATTATTTGGTGAAGCACGCTGGTTCGTGGGAAGTAGGGCTGAAGTCAAGAGATGGCAAAGTGTCATGAAGCGATAAAAAATCTTTTTCCTATCTATTTTTACGGACTATTTTAAGTGAACATATTTCGATTGGTATTGCAGTCGCTCCGCTTATGAAGCTATAACAATAAATTTCGCGAACGAAGTCTGCTATTCTGAATGCGATCGTTCAAAGTAAAATGGCATAGCACTAAAACATTGGTTCTATCTGATCAGTACTCCAACTTGGACTATGAGCTAACTATTCGGTTTCAGTATCGTACATATCTGCTAATGCATGAATGCAGACTATTGAATTTAAATGAGTGACGTCAAGCTTCTTGCGGCTTGTAAGTAGGAAGACATGCATACCGCTTGGGTAATAGTCGGGTCACGTTCTCATTGTGTTGAGCTTAGTGTTGCATTGACACGCAATACTACACTGCAGAGCGCAATATAACCATGTATAAACGTTCACCAACTAGTCCGGCTCATTGCTGCACTAGTAAATGATTTGTACTTTCCCCCGAGCAGTTTCAGGTTGCGAGTGTGCTGAGCTTCTTCGCGGCGCGCAAAGTCTGTGAATGTCTGCGTCGCAACTTCGAAGAAAGGGAATTTTATTCACGTACGATACACAGAATTGTTTTGATGCCGCCATTTATAAATGTAACCACGTAACAATTTTACGCACGCTAACTAAACGTTTATAAATTTGAACTTGAAGCAAAGACGTCTCGCAAGTGATGTAAGTTGGAACGGAGTTGTGAATTATCATGAATGTTTTCGTTTGAAAAAAAAAAGGAAATGTCTGACATGAAACTTCAGCTCTGACATGAAACTTCAGCTCTAAACTGCTTCCGTCGTTACAAAAACTTTTGCTTTGTGACAAAACTTGCAAAATGCCTGTGCCCGGTTAGTTACTTGTGCAAGCATTGACATGACCCTGGAAAGTGGTGCCATCACAACCGCGAAAAAAAAAGAAAATGTAACAAATCTGTAATTTCCTTGACCGTGCGTGTTGTTGTCGTGACTCCTTAAACCGATTGGTTCTGAGCATAATTTTTTTTTCTCGCATGTGCTGAGCTTTTAAGGAGCTTAGAGACGCGTTTTGTTTTTTGTCATTTTCTTGTTTCCAGTATTTTTGAAAGTGTAATTCCTTACGGTGACGAGTCCACTGCTATTGACAAAAGAAATAAAAAAGAAAGGTAAATGCTAACAAGCATGTTCCTACAGAATGTTGAGTCTTGTGGTCATTCTGCTGGTTTCTTTCGTTCCTTCCGCATGAAGCTTGTATTCCTTGCATTATATATATATATATATATATATATATATATATATATATATATATATATATATATATATATATATATATATATGTCCAATCACTTTGGTGATGAAAATAGTGCGAGTACTGTGCAATAAAGCATAGTTGACGCGTCAGTTTACTACATGCGTGGTACTATGCAGACTGATAGCACTTGGGCGTTGTTTATTCGGGCGGCAGCTGTTCTTCCACTCGGTGTACCTAAAGAGGAGTTCAGCACAAGTGGTCTGAAAGTATGCTTTTGTTAATTAGTATTGTATAGGATTGGGATCTATGCATCCCCCAAACTGCGATGTGAACATGAGACGCGTGAAACCACCTGGTTGTTTTAAGGTTCACAAGCAAGCCGGCCTCTATAGTATTTTACCTCCATTAAAAAGCGACCGCCGTGGTCGGCATTCGACGGTCAGCAGTTGAGCATAAAACCGTCGACCATTGCGGCGGGTCTCTTGTGTTTGAAATAACCTTGTTCAAGTCACCCAACTGACACAGTATGGCGTTAGCGACCATAGGGTAATGTGACCGGAATAGTAAAGACGTCTTACGATGAGTATCTGAGTTTTCGAGCAGCCACATAAACGAATTATTGCCATATCGGAGTGAGTTTGTCGCAGGGAAGTTTAATTATACTAACGGATGTCATAGGGGAAGAATAATAAAAAAAAACACATTTTTACCATAATCAGAGCAACATTTTCTCCCTCAACGAATTCGTTAGATGAAAATTAAGGATTTACGCATGTGCCGGTTGTTGAAATCATTTCCAACTACTTGGATTCATCATTATCATTACTATAGCGTGGAGTGAAACAAGAACGAAAGCCCACGCAGAAAAAGGAGAGACGGGAGATTACCTTACCTTTGCTTGGTTCATTGCAAGAAAGAGGCTAGTCTCGATACAAAGAGCCGTTTTGTTCACGTCAGGAATCAACAGATGGCGTCTATCACAAAAGCTTTTTGTATGCAAAAACAGTTTGTTAACCTTGCTAATATTATGCCTTTTACAGCATTAGTTTACCGTGCGCAACATCCGAAACGTGTACTTCACCTGAGAGCCAACATGCTTTCCTTCGAGTAGGGTTACCATATACGCTACCCTTTATATACAGTAACTCTACCTTTGTGTTGCGTCGCGCTATCTAGTGACGAGACAATGAGCTGCAATAACCGATATTAGTCGACGCTTCACACAAGTCAAGGCGTGAGACAAGTCTACTTCTATGATCGTTATGGGCACACGGTAAATCAATATTACCCCCCCCCCCCCCCCACACACACACACTTTTTTTTTCACTATTTGGGAAGTGTGTCTACTTGCGCACATTGTTAATATTGCTGTACTTCTTAAAATGTCAGTTTTGTGGCTTAATAACCGTTTTTCTGAAAGCAAGTAGTAAGTAAACACTATTCCCAAGACAAGCCCCTAGTATGAACTCTTTGCTTATGGCCCATTAAAAAAAAAGCTTTTTGTGCCAAAAACCTGCCAATCTCGTTTCGAGTTAGTTGTACATAAGACATTGTGGGGCAACTAATGAGACTGTCTGAAAATGCGGTCCACCTTTTAATTCGAACTTGCCCTTCAGAGCGCACCTGTTCGAATTCTTTCAGCTCATGTAACTCTTGTGTATACGCCTTGGGTCAGTCGTACCTGTCGATAAGGGCAGATGCTAACTAAAGGTGGAGTAGGCCTTTAGCGAGTGTAAGTTTTGCCGCAAATACAGTTCTCATGCGAATGCGAAAAGGTGACGGCGACAAACTCAGGTACCAGATGCTGCAACAGCACGCTATAGCAACCTCTCAGCCTTTTCAGTGTTCTTCGAGGCCAAACGCGCGCAAAGTGACAACTGATAAGCTCTAATGGACGTCAGTATTATTGCGATAGCAATGATATGAACACTCCCGGCTGGATTTCGCCGCCAGCGTTGGCGTGGGCGTCGGCGTCAATGTCATGCACCGTATATGTATACATATACCTATTACATATGAAAACGTAAAAAGAAAAAAAAATAACAGAAAAAAGACTCCAGCGCGTGGAATCTAACGTGGGACATCCGCGTCGTGAATGCGAGGCGTTAACCACTGAGCCACCACGATGTTCTTTTTTTTTCTTTATTGCCATCTTGACAACAGGTCAAGTTAATCTCACAATCACACATCACACGCGATAAATGTGTGTTAACGCATCAAACGAAGATATTACTTCTTCAACACATACACAACTCGCACTTTGGTAACAGCTTCCACGAAACACTCATGAACAGATAGAACTCTTACATTACAGTGTCTGTACGATACTACGCCAAATGAGCCACCGCGATGTACCTCCTTCAACGTTCAAACGGCAAGCTAGTCATATCTACCACTTACCGCTGTTGGCGGGCATCTCGAGGGGGGAACAATCGCGTTTTCAGCATTATCAGCAAGATGGCGCAGTGAGCGCGCGGCGGCTCTCATCTCTCACGTGTACTTTGGCTCGCGTAAAGAATAATGGGTGTATGCTCGATCGCGTGCCCTTATCTTGCAGTGGCGAGAATCGTACGTCTTGGCTAGCCTTTGAGTTTCGTCGGAACGATTCTGCTGTAGTTACCTGGCGCACAAAAAGTCACTGTAATCGTTGCACAGCCTCCGTTTGCGAAAAGGGCGCGCTTTTCAGACACAGCGAAGTAACAACCGCGACGCTTTTACGTGTTAATCTGTACCTGTGAGTACGTTTCGTGCGCCCTTTGTGCGTGAGAAACGCGGGACACGTTTCGATCTGCTTACCATTCTGCGCGCGACCTTCCAATATGTTGCTATCGCGTTAATTGCTTCGCCTTGGAGGCAAATCTCTGACTTTGTGATTTCATTACCCAGAATAGAGCATGTGAACTGCGTGGTGAATGAATGAAGCTCATCAAAATAAGAACGCCGAGCCTTTGCTCTCCTTGATAGGCTTCACAGTCTTAAAGATTGCGATATGGGCCGCTGTTCGATCATTTAGCAATTGCAGTATCACATGAGCCAAATTTGCGGAGTCACTAGTATTGAAGTTCATACAGTCAATTTGCTGAAATTTGGTGACTTTAACGGACCATTCCCCCATTGCGGATAAGGCTGCACGACTTCTCACAAAAGAAGCACCGCAAGCGAGATGACAGGCCAAAAAGTGAAGAACTCACTTTGTTAATGATCATCAACTCGTAGCTATACTAGGAGAAATAGTTTAACGGTATTTTTGGTGCAAAAAATAATGTTGATTTTCAGCCATTTTTCTTACTTCGAACTCAATTACCTTCAAACCATGTTTTTTTTATTCTGTACCATTATCTCCTATATAGCAAGTTTACAGTTTTTTCTTGCATTCTGCATGAGTTGAGAGAATAGAAATCACGCGCATGACAGTTTTTGTGCAACAATTTTGGAAAGATGCAAATTAGCTCAATATAGAGATCCTATATAGTTGTAACGAATTCTCCAAAAATTTAAAATTAGCCAAATTTTAATGAATTCAGTGAATTCAAAAGAACGAAACATTTGGAAGAAAGTGATATCTGTAGTATTTAGCTGAACTCTTCAGTTATTGATAGGTATGTGGGGTTTTACTTGTCAAAACCCATATGATTATGAGAGACGCCGTAGTGAAGGGCTCCGCAAATTTCGACCACCTGGGGTTCTTTAACATGCACCCAAATCTGAGCACACGGGCCTACAACATTTCCGCCTCCATCGGAAATGCAGCCGCCGCTGGTGGGATTCAATCCAGTGACCTGCACTCTTTAGTTATTGAGAAAATGGTTTCTCAAAATAGTGAAAATTTCATGCATGAGACTTGTAGGGCGAACTATGTGCCCTCAAAGCGGCACAGCGCAAAGCAGCACGAGGGACACAAAAACGACGAAGACGAGCACTTACTGATGAGACTTTATTGTTTCCTATGAACATTTCGTAGGGAGAGAACAAAAAAAAAACAAAATAACACGGCACGAATGTCTAGAATATACGCGAAGAACCTACCCCGTCGACGCATGCAAATGCCAGCTCTCTTGCACATTCATAGGCATTCTTCACGAACCACGTAAGCTGCTTCCGCAGTGATTCTTCAGCAATGCTTCCCTGGCAATACAGCAGGCTTTCAGGAATCATCGGTGCCCGGCCATGATGGGTTGTCCTGCGGCTTACCAGTCGTAGTGGACTGGTAAGCCGCAGTGGACAATTCACTGCACCTGTTCACTCATTGGGTTCGAGCTACTTACACGAGCTCGACATTAATGGGAAAAATGAATCTCACTTTACGAAGTCGTCAACTATATTCTAAAACCGCTAACACCATCAGGTCGTATTGTTTTCATGAAATACACACACCATGCATTCTGGTGAGCAATTAAAAAACTAAAGGTGGCTACATGCTACATACAAACCGAGGAGGGAACGCCCCACACCCGCCCCTAAAAGCCCAAGAAAATGCACTCTTGGAAAAGAAAATTCAACAGATCACACGTACCAAGGGAATCGATGTCGATGCAAAGCATGCGGAGGGTAGGAGACTGTGGTGATTTTTTTTTTCTTTGTTGTTGCGCGATACATTACCAAATGACGCTAGTACGCACAACCGTTACACTCTCAGCCATGTATGTTGAAAAGTCGTATAAGTTCCATGTAACCATGGTTGTTTACAGTTGCGCAACGATATCAAGAGCAACATGCATATTACCAACACGAGAAACGGTAAGCTGAAATGTAGCGCCTGTGCGTGTGATGATGGTGGTCCTGGATAGTGCTTCGTAGACCAACTTCAATGGATGGCACCTAACCACAACTGATGCGAACCCGACGTGACGCCTCTATAAATGGCGTACATATATAATGTTTGAAAAATTTGATCAGCTGCTCTACAACCACAATTGATGTTTCGCCAACATTACGCCGGCATAGGATCTTTCTGAAAAACAGTTTCGAAACCTGGCAGGGTTCTGGGGTAGAATACTTGATGGCCACTCATGATTCTTGCGTTTGATTCGTGCGGGGACTATAACATACTATTTCTTAACAGGACGTTGGTTTGGGCAAGTGGGTTCATACTTGATTTGAAACAGACGAGCTCTATTGAACGGGCGCAAAGACAAGAAGCACATGAGAGTCAGGACAGACGCCCCGCCACGTTGGTCCATAAGGTAGTCGGCTGCTGACCCGCAGGTCGCGGAATCGAATACCGGCTGTGGCGGCTGCATTTTTACGTTCTATTTGTGTTTTCTTCGTTTAATATGTAATATACACATATATACATATCTTTTTGTAACCATTCTTGGTGTTTCTATGCATGTTGGTTTCCGCCGCGATGTTCTGTTGAATTGTAAGTGATGTTCGCTGCTCGTGAGAACAAATTTCTCTAAACACACAGGCCAAAATGCTGTAGGTCCGTGTGCTAAGGTTTGGGTGCATGTTGAAAAAAACCAGGTGGCTGAAATATCCGAAGCCCTCCACCATGGCGTCACTCATAATCATATGGTGGTTTTGGGACGTTGAACCCTACATATCTATCAATCGAATCAGGACAGACGCTCCATGGACGTTCAACCGAGATTTATTTAACAGACATAAACATTTATGATAGCAACTAGCAAGACAATAACACTCGTCAGTCGTCCATCCCGATGAGGAAAGTGTCATGCCCTCACCGTAAACGTCACACCAAGACCGCGCACTAGTAAAAAGCTGTTTAGGTAAACAACGTTTTACCGGGGCAACGGCGATATTAAACGTCTGAGATTAAGGTATTCCACGAGACACTTGTATCAAATAAAAAGCATACCTATAAAGACGCATACGCAATCACCAAGCCCATGCATCAAAAATTACAAGGAGGCAGACGTCATCGAAACAAAACTAGCCTTTAAATAAACCAGCTATACCTGCGTGAAAACAAACCCACCATTCTGGAAAAAAGACTCAAGACTACGCACAGATGCTAAATAGAATTCGAAAAATACCTAACCAAGAGCCGTGTAAACGAAAGGAACAGTTCCGAGAACATATAAAAACCAAGCACATGCTTGATCCCGAAAGCGACCTGTCAAAAATGCCAGGCCTACGCGGAAGGCGCAGCACAGTCACAGTGAAAGCTAGAAGAGTGGCTTTTGGGAAAATACTGCAAGCACACTTGCTTTATGCACACTAGGGCATTAATAAGAAGTTTTTTGAGTAGTAGGCCGGCATTTGCTATGCTATTTTTCATCAATCTTCTTAGCAGCGTGTTATCTGCTAAACACTTGCAAGGAATTTTGTGCCAATTGTTCATGCAGTGTCTGACGATGATGAGGAATTATGGCTGAAGTGGGTATGTGCCACAGGTAATAGGAGAACAAGAAAACAAGAACAAGCTTTTGTAATGGGTTGTATCATTAGATGGCCCCCTTGTTACGCTATTCGCAATGTGCGACGACTGGTTGTTCTTTCGCTGCTTTAAAACGGTTTATAAGTCGCATTAACACGATTTCTTTCCCGACATCAAGCCTGCTTAAAGCAAGTTTGCCAACAAGTCACAAGCACCGGCGAAGCTCAGTAACAAAAAAAAAACTACGGCCGTCAAACCTTACCATAACACACAGCATCCTAAAATTTCTTCATGGTCCGCAGGGCTTCTACCCTTTCTGACTATAAAGGTACACATTCATCTGTTCTTACTATTTCGTGAAACGTTGAGATACTTTATTTAAAATACTCTTGCTGGTCTCCTGTCGGTGTCACAGTGATATGTAGCCATTATAGAGTACCATATACTGTGCAAGGTAGTCACCATGATAAAATCGAAAGGTAATCCATCATCATTCCCTATTGACAAATACCTGATTTCATGAGGGTCTAACAACAATTGTTGTTTAATTGTCCTTTGTAATACGTCCTATACTCCTTCCCATCAGTGCAGGAAAACGTGATCAATTGTTTCCGGTTTCTTAGATATTAGACAGTGAGATCCCCAAGGCATATAAAACCCATGCTCCTCTAAGAAGGTTATTACAGGAAGTGTTCCGGTGTGTAAATTAAAAAAAGAACGTTCTTGCACTTGGAATTGCCGGCATTTTTTAAACTTGTTTAAGTACATTCTGACCATTGCGTGCTGTATAATAGCGCCCTGTACAGTGGCATGGGGAGCATAGTGTCACATAAATCTTTGTACAGTTTTTTTTCTTTCCACCAGAACACAAGTAGTCAGTCAGAAAACGAACACACAAAAACCACACGCTGGCCACAACTTCCTTCATGTATGCTTGCACAGCCCCTGTGGTAACATGAGCGCTCACAAGAAACTCAGGCAACATTCTACCTAGTCTTGTTTGACACACTGTTAGTAGGAAAGGATTTTTTGTCTCGCTGAAAAGGAAAAACCTATTTACCAACTGCTTCATAAACAGATGTCCTAGCCCCAGGCATCCACACTTCACCCGTCTGAACAAATTCGGGTGACTGCAACTTTTCCAGTTATACCCCCCTACAAACATTGCAAACACCCGATGTAGTTTTGGCACATTGACCCGGGAACAGTACAGCCCTTGCATCACATACCATAGCTTAGACACACACACACAAAAAAAAAAACAGTTCCATTGTTGTTTATTGTAATCTGTTTATCTTAGAAACACGTGTGTGAAGTTTAACCGGTTATAAAGAAAACAATCGGCGTTGCTCAGTGGTAGAATACTGGGCTGGCATCCAGAAGATCAGGATTCCAGCCCCACAGTGTCATTGGTGCTAGTTTTTCTTTTTCTAATTTCGCGCGATGTGGCTACGGTCACCGGAGGCGGCAGCGGACAGCTGCGCGTGACATATAGTTGTGATCTCACAACAGCTTTCGCTGTAAAAACCATAATAAAACCAACAACAGGTAATTAACAATGCTTAAAAGAGTCCTGAAACACTTTTTCAAGTAAACATAGAAAGAATTCACTGGAAGTGCTTAGTGTCTCATGAATTCGATGCCGCAAAATTTTTACGAATTCGTCCACTACGAGCGGAGTTAGAAAGCTTTGTCGCACGCTGCAATCGCATTCCCTCTTCTTTCGTCCCAACGAAAGCGCGGGAAGCTAAGCAGGGAGGCATGAACAAGGAAAATACGTCATGCGTGCCTTGTGACCTTGAGCACTCTTTCTTTGTTTTTTTTTTATTCGAATACGCGGCTTTCTCAGTGTGATCACAAGCGCACGCGAGGACAAGTCGCGGCCTCTCGCGTCGATCCCTGTAATGACCAACCGCGCCATGTTCAAATCAGCCAATGACTGATAAATGGCCTTCTACGAGTTATTTTTGAGCTTCCTCTGTCAATTGTTGAGAGAAGAGAAAGCAATTTTTAGCAGAGTTTGATAACATATTGTGAATTCCAGGCCGCCTGCTGTGCTAAGATATTCGGCTCGCGTGTTGTCGGGAGCCTCTACTACCGATCGGCAGCGTTTTCTGATCATGCTCAGAAAGTGTTGCAGGGCCCGTTTAAGGCTGATGTGGCTGTTTTGACCTCTAATGCGGTTATACAGGTAACGGTGGGCCTGTAAACACCACCCTCATTGTGCGATTTGCATGAATTGGCAACTCGCGCGTTTCTACGCTCCTCCCACGCAACAATACATGTGTTAGGGAGGCTGGTCGTTTTACATCACATTGGTTTAGGATGTCATTTTTTTCATTTTCGAAAGCAGTTTCCAGCAATTGCACGTAGTTCAGTATGGGGGGGGGGGGCAAGTTTCCTACCTCGAAAGCTTGAGTTCGATTCTCAAGGGAACCGAGGTCTTTCATTATTTATTTACTTTTTGCACATATATCGAATTTTCATTTGCGGATAACGCTAATTTTTCCCTCACAACCAATGACATCGACACCAGAATTCCTGATGAGCGTTTTCCGTGATAAAGTCTTCTCGTGGTCACACATTCTTTTTTTTTTAACGCTATGGATTTAAAAGAAGAGCAAGAGAGGAATACAATAAAGAAAGTATGATCAGAACGTTGAAAAAAAACACCATATTGCACAAATAAAGCATAACATATTTCAAAGTATAGATAACACATCTTTCGTATAATGCAGAGTGAGTGTATACGACTTGTTACTATAGGCTTTCTTGATGCTGAATGGTCGGTTTGGTAGCATGGTATGGTGCAGATACTTTACCGCGCTACCGTTGCTCGCACGTGTTTATAGATGCGACTAGTGAACGCTCATACGATGGTAAGCATGCATAAATTCTGCCAGGGCAGCAGTAATTACTATATGCAGTGAGGTAGAGCTAGAATTGCCCAGTGTTTCTTTTTCGAACACAATTTTTCTTGTTATTATTGTCAATACAATCACATTTGCAATCCGCATATACATTAAAACGCGAGTATGTGAGTTCTTTCGCTTTCCTCTTGAAACATCTGTATTGAAAAAAAGGTTATTGTATAGTGACTTATTTTCGAAAGATACAGGCGGATGTACAGGCCAGGAATTATAATTCAAGAGCGAAAAAATCTTGCACTGAGAAACATCATTCGATTTATGAATGATTAAACTATAATCTAATCCTAATCAATAAAATATTAACCTAAATCTAATCAATAAAATGTTATTACGATATTGGTAAATATTGGAAAAGCGAATAAATGAGTCTAATATCACTACTTCATATACAATTAATGCTTGTGCCTTGCACGTTAAAGCCACATAATAGTTATTAATCGTGCCTCATATTAGTAAGGCTCCACAATTTTCGCCACTGGGGGTGGCCATAGTGTTTCGTAATCGTTCTGTCACAGAACGGAGGAGAGCGCAAACAGCCAATAGGTTAGCTGAGCGAATTCAGAAATGCTTCCAAGGCATGAAGAAATACAGAATAATTATAACTGAGCTGCACAATCGCCAGACATTGTTTTTCAAACCCGAGATTGAAGAGCGCAATGACCTTAACTTTTTATTTGTTTTGATGGCTGAGTGTAGTCTAGGCGGTGTCGCATTTTGACGGGTCGTTAGGTGGTGATTTCACCAAACTATCAGCAGTAAGTTCGTTGAAGTAAGTTAGGTACAAAACAGGCTCGTTTGATTCCCCGGGCCGAAGCGCTTGCGTTTCGATCTAATCCAAGTCGTCCGGAGACGACTTTGTATACGTTATAACGACCGATTGGGGCTTTCGCCCGTTCTGTGCTCGTTCTCTGGCTGTTCCTATACGTCCAGACCATGAAACGAGCCTCGACCGATTGCGTGAGGCTCCCTTTCGTCTTCTCGTTCCGCCCCTTCTCTGTTCTGTGACAGAACGCTTACAAAATAACCCCCCTCGGGTTTACTAACGTGCACCTAAATATGAGTACCCGGATGCGACCGCCGCTGGCCGTATCGAACCGAACCGGCGTGTTTCAGGTAAGCAGCTGAACCCCACAACCACTGAGCCCTCGCAGTGGCAACATGCCAGATTCGTGGAATACCCGTGCAGGATTCTCGTGTGAACGAAAAGAGAGAGAGAGAAAAAAAAGTCGCACAGAAGAACCATCAAAACTACACCAAAGGTATAACAAACGGAATCGGGGTACAGTGTCGCCTGTTGGAATATACAATATTGTGCTTTATACAAACTGTGTCTAATCATATCGCGGCAATTGTCTGATTCGTTGAGCGGTCGTTACTTTATATTACTGTGAAGCTTATTGTACTTTATTGATAGTTGTAAATATTTAATTTCGGAGTTAAGTATATAGAAATTTTATGACGACAGCTTCGTAGAACTTAATAGTTCTCCTATATTTCAATGTTTATGTATGTATGTATGTATGTATGTATGTATGTATGTATGTATGTATGTATGTATGTACGTATGTATGTATGTATGTATGTATGTACGTATGTATGTATGTATGTATGTATGTATGTATGTATGTATGTATGTATGTATGTATGTATGTATGTATGTATGTATGTATGTATGTATGTATGTATGTATGTATGTATGTATGTATGTATGTATGTATGTATGTATGTATGTATGTATGTATGTATGTATGTGTGTATGTATGTATGTATGTATGTATGTATGTATGTATGTATGTATGTATGTATGTATGTATGTATGTATGTATGTATGTATGTATGTATGTATGTATGTATGTATGTAGGCGCGACAGGGGCGATGCACACATACAAACGTCGACCCATATGCACAAGCATCTGCACCTGGCAAGGCCCTGCCACCTTCACAAGCAGGGATAGGGGTTTTCAGACCATTCTTTATATTCTAAGAGCACGCAGAAGTAGGGGTTTTCAGATTACTTTTTTTATATTCTAAGGGGGCGCAAGAGTTAGCTTTCTACCCACGCAAGCGAAGCCCATTGAGTGAAGCAAATAAATATTATGCACATTACATGAAATCATGGTCGTTTGGTGCTACAAGTGAATTGGGAAGGTAAATCCTGTCAGGCCTCTGAGCATTTTATAGGAAGCGTCGACCAGAAGCTCCATAACTAAAGGAAAATTTCCCTAGGCAGTGTATTCTATTTCATACAGAGTGACTTGGTACGAACACAAGAAGGAGTCCTTTGAGAGGGATAGTTTGCGAATAGATGCGTCAGTTTCTGTTGTTTTTCGCATTGACGTAGGTAACGTGGAGATATAAAAAAATGAATCTAGGAAAGTGGTAAAGAATAGACTAGAAGTTACGCGTAGAAGAAGGAGAGAGACTCTCCTGGCCGGCGAAGCTCGAAACGAGCCAGCGCGACCTTGCTCAGTGTCCCCGACCACGCATGATGCGCCCATGCGCTCGTCAACAACCTTCTCGGGGCAACAATTCGAGAGACCTAAGTGCGTATCCATGCAACATTCGCGATCGTCCGGCTCTCTTCAAAACACGTTTCGCCAATTTACCGCCGACCCTCGCTGGACGTAATAGCCGGACGACGACTGCGCCTCACCGTCCAGCTTCTCATCCATGCACGGACGCACAGACACCCGCTCACGCACCAAGCGATACGAACGCTGGATGGAGGGAAGGAGGGGGGCATCGACGTCGATCGAAAAGACACTGTGAGTCTTCGCAGCGGAAACAAAGGAACCAGCCTCGAACGGGGCAAGGGAGGCGAAGGCGTGCCCGGTGTCGGTGCTGAATGCGGAGCGCCGATCGCCCCGTTTCGAGACGGGCTGAGCATGCCATGCACGCTCGTTCGCTATAGACGCTCGCCGTTTTGCGGCGGCCCTAGAGGCGGGAAGGGGGGTTCCTCGGAAGACACAACGTAGAAGGACAAAAGGTAGCAAAGACGCAAGAAAGGAGACGCACGAAAAACAAAACAACACGCCGCCGCCGCTGCTGCCGTTGGTGGTTTCGAGCGGTGCCTCCGCGATACCTGATGACAGCTCGAGAGACTCTAGCTGCGTCGTTTCGGCAGTGGCGGCGGCGGTCGAATGGAGCCGCAATTTGGTCGTAATGGTGTGCGCCCGAGGGTTGGCGCCACCGGAACGATTATTCGCGCAGCGCGGGAAAAGAAAGGCACCCCGCGGGAGACGCCGGCGGCACCTCCAGCGGTCGCTCGCTCGAGGCCCTGGACACGGCAAGAACGAGCGCGAAGGCAGCCGAACGACTCTGCACACGTGCGTTGACGATGGGCTTTTGCAGGGTGCTTCGGAAGTCAGCCTCGTTTAGATGACACCCTAGTTGATATCAACTGGACGCTTGGCTTAGCTGTACACACTGACCAATCTACAAGAAGAAATAATGGAATGGCTTGAAAAGTGGAGAGTTTCACTCAATTTGAACCGTCTGTTGCTAGAGAGGAACGCTCGAATCGAGAGAGAGGTCTAGAGTACTGTGCTAGAGATTATTTTAAGTTTCCCTATTACAGTGTCTTTATTACGCTTTCAGAGGTCACGTGCCCTTCTCAAACGATTACATCAATAAGGAAGTGAAGAACGAGAGCACGAGGCTCAGTTGACAAGTTTTTTTGGATGGAGTGAGGGAGAAAACGTCATTTTGGAGACCAAGCTATCGATGCGCAAAATGGACGGCCACCTAATTTTCCGCAGTAGCAGCCTCGTGATGATAGCCCAGATCTGGTCGCCAATCTTGGCTTGTTTTTAGGACTCGGCCTTTTTAAATGCTTTTCCCTTCGACTTCTTACTGGTCGTTCTCACTCAGTTCAGAGATTCGCATACATGAAATGGTTTGGAGACCAAGAAACAGCATTTACACGAGCCATTTCACTATTACTTTAAATAAGAAGCATATATATATATATATATATATATATATATATATATATATATATATATATATATATATATATATATATATATATATATATATATATATATATATATACACACATCACTTTCGTTGACATATCCCCTTTTTATTCGCCGAAGATCCAAGAACCACTGCTATACAGCGGGTACAGGCGAAGAATGTTCCAATTTAAATAAATATTAAGCTAATGTTTCATGGTAATTATGGAGTTTTTTTTTACTTGAAACAACGGCACGAATATAAGGCATGCCACAGCGTCAGACAGCAGATAAATCTTGACCAGCTGAGGTTTTTTGTTGTGTCTTCGTATATTGGTACCACGGAAGTGCAGTCACTATGGCTGGAAATTCAACCCGCGTCCTTTAGCTTTTACAAACGTCGATACATGGGCCTACTCAATAAGTAAAAATTGACTGCTTATTTAAACCAAGGACTTAGAGAATTCACCTGAGGCACTGCCATCATCATTGATGGAGGGTGGCACGGAACAAAGGTTAATCCCTTCTTCCCACTGCCCTGCCCGAAAGGAAACTGCTGGACCAATCCTAAAGAAATTTTATACATTCATTCAGAACTTACGTCTGTGTAAGATCTAAAACTTTGGTCCCTGCTCCCAAAATAGTTTAATAATGAGAATAAGCTTAGAGATGACGGTTGATAAAAGACGTCTGATAAGAAAAAACAAAGAAACGTAACAAATCTCACAGCGAGAATTATGAAGTATTCGTCCTATGTTCTTGTGCATGGTGAAGTAACACCGTACTTAAAAAAAAAGAAAAGCGAATATTTCAGTAATACGACCAGAGACTTCAGCATACATTTTTCTTGTAAACGTTAGGACAGCTGTGACAATCTTTTAAAGTGATTCGGGCCATTTTCGAAAAAAAAAGTAAGGAAAGAAACAAAAAGCTTCGAAGTTTGCAGTTGCGGTGTTCATATTGCGTGACTTCATGTCCCGGTATTCGTCATGCCATATCACTTTTGATCAACATTGTGTTTTGTAGGGCAATATGCCAGATTTCAGCACATGCCACTTCTGGCGCACCAGTCAGCAGAAATCACATACACGAGAAATAATTCAATGGAATGAACTATAATGTCCATTTGCTGGAATGCCGTTAGCAGCAACATCACTTTTTTACGTGTTCCAGTCAGAATAACGGCGGCAGACGGAGCATACGTGTTGAAATGGGCCTTCGCATTTTTTCCCTCAAAGTGCGCGCGGTATTTATTTATGTCTCCTTTCTCTGCTACAAGTTTGGCGACGAGGCGACGCGACAGTAATGTACCTGGCGAGAATTAATGGTTAGTTTCTAAATGTAGTCCCAGTCTCGTGTCGTCGGATGCTCGCACCAGCGCTCACAAGGCACACGAGGGTTCTGGCGTCACTGACACCGGACTGAAAATACGGGCGGGGAACGAGTGGCGTACGTGTGGCACCGCAAACCCGGTATACCGCAATCACCTCGATGTTGGACGCAACGATCGTCACGAAAATCAGACATTTGTTTTATTTCAGGAACAATACACCAGCGAAGCAACGACGCGGTTTAATGCCTCAAACACTCTACGGTACTATTGAACACGGCGCATGGATCGAATGCATAACACGACCTTCGGCTTGATGCCTGCATGATTCCTTCTATGTGCCAAAGCTGGTCCGCCTGATAAGGTGATTGCAAGCTAATTCAAAGCTGATCCGAGATGAGGTTAAGCACTAATGAGTCGTAGAACTATGCAGTGAACTCTATATACACGCACGATGGGATTTCACGGTTGATGAGATGTATCGGGATCATGCGCAGACAAAGGTGTGGGTATACTTGCTTCGAACAGCATGTAGCCGATTCGTGATGATCAAAGCAATGATTTCATTGTTGTTTTATTAGAGTCCTTATTTGAGTTAAACTTTTATGCGGTATTAAAGGTACTCGGCCAGAATACGAGTTCGAGATGCCAACCGCTTGCTCAAGGGCATGTCAGTTGCTTTACGTGTGAAACTCTCTCGCAGTAGTTGAGCGGAGAAAACCCGAGCTTGTAAAACCGAGCGGAACGACTCTGCATCGTCAACTGCTCGTAAAATTCATTTTTCGTGACTTTTTTAGAATATTCTGCGCAGCTCATCTACTAAAGATGCCGCAGATGAAAGGAGAACTCCAAGTGATGACGACTCGTCAGAAAGCGCAGCACCTCGCATGACAGTATACGTATGATTCACGAGAAAAATAAAATCTCACCTACGGATAATGCGCCTTGTATCACTTGTCTCTGAACAGTTCACGGTGAGAATGAGAGGGATGAGGGAGTCCCTTTGTTTGTAGACTATACTGCAGGAAGCGCCCCCTCTCGGTTGGCTCCGGCGGCTACGGACCCCGGTGAAATGCGGACGTGCGTGGTGAAGACAGCTCTCTGCCCCACTCCGTGTCGGTCTCGTAGAGTTATCTATTCCTTGTATGTCACGTGATGAGAGACGTAGCTACGCACGCATGCAGGCAATGCATGGGCGAGGACGTTCTTGGGTCAGGCATGCGTATACCGCAGTATAAGCGGGGCTCAAGTTTGTCTCGTCCCGTCTGGGGTGTCGCGTTTGGTCGCCACGTGGGGGTGCCGAAGCGAAACGACAGAACGACTCGACAACGCGCGTCTCCTTAAAAAAGAAATACGTTGAGAGGGTCCGGTCCCGAGTCCCACGATGTTCAGCGCACACACCGTATGGAAGGCCATACATGAGGATACCGCAAGTTCACCTGCTCTAATGCGCTTGAATAGATGTGAAAGAGGAAATGATATGAGACCGGTCCGAAAGAGGCTCGAGTGTATACGAAGAAAAAATGAGGAAATGCAAGCTGTGGTGGTCGACGGGCTACGTGTAATGCATTCGTGTTGTCTGGAAGCGTCTCTGCACTGTTCAACGCTTACCGCGCACCCACTCCCCGCTCCTCCCTTCCCTCCCTCTCCCTTGTGTTTTATAGAAATGTCTCATTTGTGGGTGCCCTTGACTCTCTTTCATCTCTCCCATCCCTCTCCAATGCGCAGGGTAGCAAACCGGCTGCCTATAGACTGGTTAACCTCCCTGCCGTTCTTTTCCTCCTATTTTCCTTCCTTCTTTCTCATTCATGGAAGCATGCTGGCACGAGCCATGTGCAGATGCGTGATTCTGTCTCACTCGATCATAAAGACGAAGAAAACTTTCAAGGTGGGGAGTGCCATAAGTAATGACTTCCGCATCGTTAGTTTTTCAAAAGGAGTAGGTTTATTTTCGGTGCTTAGAACGTTAGGTCTGTTGATGCCAGCATCAGCGAAAAGTCGCCATCTCCTCTACATTTTTGATTAATGATGAGCTGCCGTTCGACGGTGCGAAGTTCACTTAATGTCGTACGGTTCATCACTTACTGATTCATACAAGTGATGCTTTGCAAGTTGTTGTGACAAGAAATACACGCCGTCTATAGTAATAACTACTCGCTTACACAATTTTGTAAGCGTATGTTGTCCGCAGTCTTATTGTTCCTACCATTTACTATATTTAAGTACGAGCCACTTAAAATGACAGCCAGTTCAGATGGTGGAACGACTTAACAGCTAAGAACGGTGTCGTCTTGCTAGGACAGGGTAACACGAAGAAAAAAAATTCATGCAAGAATTCTTAATGAATGCACCTCAGTTGGCAATCCTGAGCTCACGAGATATCAGGTATAAGAGTGAGCATTAGTTACGATTGTATAAGCTTCTTGAAATGTATATAAGACCCATTTAATTGAAGTGTTGTGTCACACTATAATATGTTTTGCAAACGGAGGTTGACTTGCAGATGCTTACTGTCTCAAAGAGAGGGGAAAAAAATGAACACACAGTGGTGCTTATTAGCTGCAAGTGTGAAGCGAATATGAAACAAATGACAATGTAGGTATTAAAATTTTCTTTAAGACTGCGCTTTTCTTGCAACTTATCGCGACATCAAAGCATCATATTTTTGGGATTGTCAGCGTTCGTTCTCGTTATTTGGAAACTAGGAGTGCAGGTAGGAGTACAACGATTGTGAAAATGCTTGCATAAGGCAGGACGCGCATGGCGACAGAAAAATAGTGACGAAAAAAAAACAAACCCGAACACGCTTTTAGGAATACTAAAAAAAATCCCTATCTTATGACCTCTCGATGTGCGCCGCTCATAAACTTACATAATTTACTGAAACATGTGCGCTGTCACTGAGAGCACAGGATACAAAGTAAGAAAGTGTGACAGCAGTGAATCACTTCCGCCGCTGGTGGTGTGCATTATAGAGAGAACTGAATCCAGAGCGACGTCCCCCCTCCCAAACAGAAAGAGACAGAGAAAGGGAGACAGAGGTGCTACAGTTTGAAACAGTCTCTTTTCCTACATCAAGACTCGATCTGAGAACAAAACAAAACTGTTGTAACACTTTCGAAATACACATATTCTGTTTGCGAGTACGCTGAAGCCTGTCAACAGCCGGGGCTGCGAATCTTATACATCGTGCAGGGTATATATATGAGCAAGGTTGCCAAGAATGCGACGAATGTTAGTTTTTTTTTCTCATTATTTCCGTTCCCGCTCGAACTGTTCAATATCGCCCATTTACCCCGTGTGTTCTGGAAGTCTCGCTTGGAATGCTATTTCGAGCCAGACGAATTTACTGACTCGCAATCAAAATCGATATATCCAATATAAAGTAAGGCCCAAGAACGGTCTTGCCCCCTGTCGTTTTTTTTCTTCCCTTTACGAAAGCGAACGAACAATCCGGGGGAGGTTCAAAGGAAAAGCCGCTCTTCATTATATGCTAATTCCCTCCTTACACTTCAAAGCACTTTTCGTCAGTCGAAATAAATAAAGACTTCGCGGGGGCAAGGGCAGCGCGTGGCCTGCTTCGTACGGGAATAAAGCGGGCTATGCAGCGACCAAGTCTGCCGAAAAGTGTGCACTCTTTTTATACGTACGCAGAGAAGAGCGCAGGAAGGTTTATTGCGTCTACCGGGGCGTGCGAGATCTCTCACGGCTGAGTCGGCCAGCTTTAAAAAAGGAAAAAAAAAGTGTAGGGAACTCGAAACTTGAAAAATCCTTTGGCCCACCGCATCCATGAATTGGAAATCAGGACGCGTGCGCGTCGCGTGGCTTGCTTGTTGGTGCTATAGGGATAGTCGGCGCATTAAATGCCGTATAGGTACGGGTCCCACATTGTACACGCATGCGCAAACATGGCTGGAATTTTTACATCTAAGGTGTATATGGGCATGTTCTGGTGAATCGTGTCCCCGGACAAAACAACGAGGAGAATGACCTGCGAAAGAATTGCGAATCGGTTATCCCGGCTGCGGCGGCTGCATTTCCAACGGAGGCGGAAATGATGTAGGCCCGTGTGCTCAGATTTGGGTGCACGTTAAAGAACCCCATGGTGGTCGAAATTTCCGGAGCCCTCCACTACGGCGTCTATCATAATCATACGTTGGTTTTGGGACGTTAAACCCCACATATCAATCAATCAGTTATGAATCGATTATGCGTTTTGAAATGGGCAGTGCGAAAGCGACGACAAAAGATAGAACTACGTCTCGGTGTTCCTGAGTATGTCACCATTCCGTCGTTGTGCGGCGTGTATCAATGCTATCGTGTGCCCTCGTTTTTCGCAGTGGACGACATCTGGAAGTATTAAACACCACATTGGGGCCCTGCCGAGCGTGCATGTACGTGAACTCTGCAACCAACGGAGAAAACAACGCAGTTACAAAAACGACGGAAAGAACGGTGGTGGATAGGAAGATAACCACCAAGAAAAGTCGCTAGCTTCAGAGCCGGCCGGACAATCACCCCCTGGAGGAGAGACCGAATCGGTCTAGAAACATAGGGCCAGTTTTTAATATTAAGAACTATAGACTAAATGTGGCTGGAGAGTCTGTTTATTCATACCATTTCGAAATGCATAGAACAAAATCACGTCCACCAAGAAGATGACGTAGAGGACAACCATTTTCGGCGTCCCTCGCCCACTCGATCCAACCAATGTCTCTTGAAAGTGTGCCGTGACACGCGGCGACGGGACTTTCCACCAATCACTGTGCGCCTTTGTCTCGTGACGTAGAGATTCGCGCTAGAGCTGTTATCGACAGTTGCCATTTGGACTCGCTACGGTATTGACGAGTGTCGCGTCCTTGGATGAAGCACAGCGGCAAGTGAAGGAGCACCAACGCGCACAGAAGCGCGAACGGGCACGGAAACCATACGGGAAGCCGCTGCCGCGGAAAGTGAAGTCGCAGTCACGGGCTTTCTTCTTCAGGACAGTCAAAGGGAACCGAAATTTCTATGTCTATTACAATACTGCCTGTACGAATTTCAAACCTTGGGTAGTAGTAGTGGGTTACAAGTCAGCTCAAATATCGAATACGTAAAGAAACAGACAGTGAACACACACAGAGAGATTCGGCAGTATGCTTGAATAGGGTGATTCCGATATAAAGCTTAATTAGAAAAAAAATATTTGGAGGATTCCATACATTGATACGAAGGTTCATGTGATTAATGTACGTTGTGAACTATGCGTTATTGATTCTAATAAACGTAAACAAGGTTACATCGTCGGGCACTCGACTACTGCTGTTTGAAGTGAATTGTAATTGGTTATAATTGTTGGGAAAAAGAATATCGAAATATGTTGGATGTACACAAAAACTGAGCTACTTTTCTTAGTATCATGACAAAGAGTGGCCTTCATTATGAATTGTTTCGATATGTATCATTCGTAATGGTTCAGTGCGTGAAAGTATATAGATGTCTTACAGCTCATTTCTTTCTGCTTTGGGTAAGATATTTTTAGCAGTAGCCAAAGGCATAATATGCATGTTTGATCAGTAGAAGGTGTCGCATAGCTACCGAACACTTCGATAATATTCACACAGTTGATACATGTATGTACGGTAGCTTAATATGTCTAGTCTTAGAGACATTGTGGCAAACTGTTACCGTGATGCTCGTGGTTTGACGACAGATGTCAGCTGAAAGTGTTAGGAATATCTCGGCAATAGGTCCAAACCTAACTTATGCCGTTGGCGGTGGCTCCTATGAACACACCAATGGAAACGATGCACATGCTTCATATCCAATGGAACTACGGATTTGTCAAAGCCTCCAGCACGCAATGCATCTACCCGCCTAGGTGAACTGCATGTAAAAACGAAAAAGCAAGACTCATGCTCACAATGAGAAAGTTGCGAGACATTTACTCCATCTAATAAATCACAGTGACAACATGAATGCTTCGTTCCAAGCAAAGAACACCTCTTTTATCCCTCTTGTTCTATTTTCGCGTGCTTCACCTGCAGAACCTGGATTCACCGAAAGTATAACTATAGTCGGTGAGGGCATTCATACGGTGATAAACACGCGTAGACAATCAGGTGCACTGCGCGAAACAACCGGCCCCACGTCCTTCTTCGTTCACTTCGAGTAGGTGTTTGTACGCTCCGCGCATGTCGCGTCTTTGTCAAACCAGTGCTTAAACGACGCCAAACGACAAAGAAACCCGACTGTCCAGGCTCTACCACACTGTAGACGTCGCTGTAGACACCACGCCGAGTCACGGCGTCTCCGAAGCCCACGAAGAAGTAGAAGTAGTACGGCGCTTCCAGCTAAAGTATACGCATGCAATGCCGCACACATTGCCCGATCGTTGCGTGCGACAGGGCAAAGCAGTTGTGCGGCAGCGGGCGACTTCCGCGCGGTGGGCCTCTCCCCTTACCGGTGTGGATCGCGTGTACGCTTTCCCGGGGCGGCACAGTTCAAAAGAGCGTCGCCGTCTCCTTCGGCTTCCTCGGGGCGAACGCGCGCGCCGAGGTATTCAGTTGCAAATGAGCGCCGCACGCCGAGCGAGGGTGTCAGGCAGTGAAGCCTCTCCCAGCCCCAAAAAGGATACTGTATGCGTACAGTACTGCGCGTGGCGCCCGGACCACCGCCACCATCCGGGCATACCGCACGCTTCCGAAGCTCCACGTTGCAGCCGGCTCCCCTGTTTCCTTCCCTTTGCTCGTCTTTTGTTTTGAATTCGTTTTGTTTCCACGTTTTCTGCGTCCAAAGCCTGCCAGTATTGCCCTTAGTTCGTATTGGCTGCTGAGCGAGTTGACGCGTGTCGCCATATTGAAACTCTTAGAAGCGTAGTGCGGAGTTGGGGTTGCTGGGGTGAAAGTGATTGCACTTTAATGAACAAGAGGGTGGTGCCACTAAACAGTTCATAAACCTGTTACTCAACGACGTAATAACAGCGGGTCATGTTCTTTAAATGTTTATTTTTTCCCGTCCTTTATTTTTCGGCAGCTAAACTAAAATGACGCCATATTTTAATGCAATGACGCAATTACATTAATTTAGTACAATCAGCTCCATTGAGAACTCGACAGAAAGCAGTGTGGGATGGTTGTACAAACTAATCTTATCATTTCTCTTGATAAGCAATAAAAAAAAGAATTGCATAATCCTTAAGTAATAATGGCGTTTGATTGACCTGTCATCAGCACCTTCAGAAGCGGCATACTGCCAGCCCACAATGGTGATGGAAATAGCCGGTATATTTCACGTGAGGTTAAGCACATTAGCTCAATACTTTGTTTTGATCCTCGGTGCTATGGTGGGCTCAAACATTTAGATAGAAGGGTAAAACTAGATTGTGGAATAAGGGTGCGGCTGCAGTTTTTGAATGCACATGTGGGCCAATTAGCTGCCCGTCGCAAATTTCTCATATTCTCTTTGTATCTCATGGATGCTCTTCATTAAGTTTAACGGAGATTCTCAAATAAACACAATGGACATTTAAGGCAAGAAAGGCATAGGGCATGTTTTAACACGATAGCATTGGAGAGCTCGTTCCGCGTAAATTCTGATGTCGGCGTCGTTGTTGACGTCAGTGATTGGAAGCGAAAAATAGCGTTGTCCGCGACGGCAAAATTGAGCAAGATGCAAATGAAAATAAACTAAATAATAAATTTTTTTTCCAGTGCTGAGAGTCGAACCCGGGCCTGTTTTACCCCGGCAATACGCAATTGCTTGAACCTGCTTCAGCAAAAGACATGATATGAACATCATGTCGTCAAATTGGGGGGAGGGGGTAATCTTTATAACACATGTTATTTTGCGTGGCAGTAGCGCAGAATCACCTCTGGTGTCAAAACATGTAAATTGTGTAAAATGTGGATGTTTTGAAGGCCCACACGGTACAAACCACTCAAACATACTAAGATAGGGTGGGGTAAAGTGCGACAAAACTGGGAAAATAGTGAATATTATTTTATTTATTTATTTTATATTGAAAATACCTCAAGGACCCCCGTACACAGGGTTTTAAATACTTCATTCATGACCTTAAAACACGAATACAGAAACAGGTCTTTGGGTATACAGGGTATGTCCTGTACATTACTATGACCATGTTGCTACTGCTCAAACGTTTATTTGAAAAAGGATTGAAAAATGCGCCAGATGGCTCATTTTGCCCTAATCCACGGGGCAAAGCAAGACGCTGCGTGGAGCAAAACGAGACAGTGATTTTTTTCCCTGCAGTTCTTGCAGTAAAAACACTTGAAGTTCATTCCGTGGCCCCGGCGCAGTCTTCGTAAGCCCAGTCCTTGCACTTCTTACGCATTGAATTAGTAAAACTCAACCTTCTACCCACTCCCTCTGTTCCCTTGAGCAGAGCTCTCCCAGCTGCCTAGCGGCTGTTGCTACAGCTACAGAAGGGAGTGGAAGGTTGGTTGCTGTTCGGTGTTCGTCCTGTTTTGTCATGGCTGCTGCTGCTTGGCGGGTCTGGTCGCAGCAAAGAGTGCTCGCCACTATCGGCTCTGCCGAGGCAACATGCGAAGGTTCTGACGGCGAAGTCTTGTAAATATGTACATAAGTTTCTGTATATAAAGTCGAGTTGTTGTAACGTTTGAAATGTGCTGGCCTCCATCCCCGAACAAGCAGCAGCAGCCACGACAAAACAGGACGGACACCGAACAGCAACCAACCTTACACTCCCTTCTGTAGCGAAACTCTTTGTATATCAAACATCACCAGTACTTCTTCGTGATAATGTTATAATTTTTTGAATGTCAGCACTTTATTATGTTATTCATTATTTGGGGGCTAGATACGTACTGACGCATCCTTTTTGTCTCTTTTTTGCAGTTTTGATGCAGAAATACCCGGGTGTTTTGTGGCTTTCAACTTCGTCAACCAGGCTTTCGAATTGTGCTTGATTTGGACTTTCGTGTGCTCGTTAATTTTAAAATTTCGGAATTGGACAAATGTTGCTAAAACTCAATGCGAAAAGACGCTTCTTAACAGCTTGAGAGAATACTTTCAAGTTTTTCATGCACCTATAGACAGCATCTTTGGAACGCGGAACTACCTGAACAGCAGTGTGTGCTTTTTGAGGTCGTGTCCCTCCAAGGAAGCTCTATATAATATTTTCTTGTATGTCCGAACCCTTCAAAACAAATAAATAGAATATATATGAAGTATAGGTATATGGCTCATTCAATAAGTCACTTTCAAAGTCAACTTGGTGCCTTTTTTTCGCCTTCTGGCCCTTTCACATGCCCAAATTAAAAAAGAAGCATCGCTTTGTTTCCGAGCACTAAGAGTGGATATAAACTTTTGCTGGTATGTATCTAGCAGTATAAAGCAACAGAATAAATACTTAGGTTCTTGTACTGACACCGAAGCACGTCCTGCACGAGTCTGAAAAGTTGGCCGAGATTTCGTCCTTTTTTGAAGTGTCACCAAAACACTGACACCAGCAGAGTAATATTTTCCGAGTGAACACCTTGAGCAATTAATCATCAACTTTTACCCATGAAAAGGTAGACAAGGACCAGCACTTATTGCTGAAAAAGGGAAACAAAGAAAAAGTAGTTTCTTTGTGTTAGCTACAGAGGCCGGCAAATTCAAAGTGTCGCGTTTCGCTGCCACATTTCACCCCACCCTACCCTAATCATGAACAGCAGCAAAAGGGTAAACAAAGTGAGCAGCTGCATGTTCGTTCGCATGTTGATTCAATGCCCTTCACCGATTTCTAACAGGAAGAATTGTGGCGTGATGGGCCCTGGGCACCTGCAGTTGCTGTAGGCATTCTAGGATCGTTTAAAACGACCTATTTTACGCGCACAGGCGTATGCTTCCTAGCGGCACCGTTGAGGCATACACCGAGAACCGAGGCGAGAGAAGCAGTCGAGAAGGCAGAGCGCGCGGGGCCCGATCACGTTAGCGTTCTATATACTCTCGAAGGCGAGACTCAAGCGACTTTGTCTGCGCATAAAAATAATGTTTCCATTCTGACTTTTGAGTTTATAAATATACAAAATTAATATCAAAAATGCGTAAGCCATACAGAGTTAAATTTTTTAACATGTTACAAGATGTACATGATATCATGTAAATTGCATACTGTGGAAACCATATATCCGTTATATGACAGTACGATGAATCACTCAAGCCTGAACACCGACCCGTGTGATCTCGTCCGATTTGCTCGTAGCATCTGCCCAAATAGCGACATCTAAAAAATGGAAGAGCTGCGACTTTATGCGGCGGCTCTCTAGACTCCCAATTTACTCCCAAACGATAGTCACCATGGCGTCTGTAAACCACTCACCAGGAGCAGCGCGTGAATCTTCAAAGTTTCACCTTCACAAAAAGAAATAAAAAACAAACAAAAAACAAACACTACAGTTCATCTCACGGGCCATATTCTGATCTGTGCACGGTCACTGCCTTTTAGGCATAACTTTCTTATTTTTCTTTTTTTTTTGTCATAGTTTGAATTCTTAAAATAGACTATCGGCTTTTCTCTCCTGCTGTTGTCCGGATGAATGAATACCGGGGGATGCAGCTTGTTTACGTGTTCTCTGAGGAAGGCGTTTCAACTCACAAAACAACACTCCCACCGTCCCTCCACTTCCTGTTTGTCGGTCCTTGCGCCGCAAAATGAATTGGTTGGGGGAGCAAGTCCCTTCCCGCGTCGCTGATCTCGTGCTCAGTATCGAATTTCAAATAGGCGAGTTTCGCATCCACAAAACTGCGCGCTCCTTTGGTTTGTTTGAAAACAAATCGCGCGGCGATGTTCGGATACAAAACGACTAACTTTTTTTTTTCTAGTGCACCTGCGGTGACTCATGCCATGGCGTGTAAAGGCTTTAAAGTTGGATCTTGAGCAATGACGGAAAACTGGGTGGAACAGCCGGAAGCAGCGGCGGGAAAGCTGTTGGATTAACACCAGCGAAACAAGCAGGATGAAACACTTCACCCACGCACCCGTGTGCGTCAAATTCCACGCTGTTGCTTTTTAGGCTTACCTTCGGACGTGGGTACAGCTTCAGTTTCATCATAGTACTTCAATGCTGGTTTTACAGATCAGCGGCTCATGTTGATTCATGTTGTTTACAGCGTGAACCCCTGGTGTCAATAAAACCACAGTGAGATCAGCATTTTGTTCGGGCAACTTTTTTATGATGTGGCATTATGCGTTTCTAAGGATGTTTTTGTCATGTATTCACGAGTATTAAGATCTGTTAATGTAAAAAAAATCACTGCATATCCACGGAGTGAATGATGATTAGTGAGTCGAAGCATCCGTCCGTGTGTCCGTCCGTTCGTGCATGCGTCCGTGCGTCCAATCGCGTTCGAGAACGCAGACGGTGCGCGGGTAACACCGACGAGACGCGAGCCAAGGAAGCCGAGCTCGGGTGTTTTCAACGCGCCCACTACTCTGCTTCGTCCATGCCCCACCAATGATCCGCCGCGTACGGCGACTACCCAGGAGACTGAGAGAAGCACTCGTTCTTCGCGTACCCAGACACAGCCCGCACAGCAGCCAATCGGAGAGTAGTGGTACAGCGCCATCTATAATATCTTCACTCAACTACAGTTTGTACTTCTATGAGACAGCGCCGTCTATTACACTGTTTGGGAGATGCTGCCTTCTTTTCTTTCTCGCCTCTTCTTCCCTCGGTTACGCGTGACGCATGACAAGGTTAGACTAAGAGGAGCTTCGCCCCTGGAAATGGCAGGAACGACCCGTAAATTTTATCAACGGATGGTGGTAAAAACTGCCGCAAACTAGCAGCCTAATATCTGGCGTTTTGCACTCCGCAACCGCAATAATATTGGGAGGCACGCCGTAGGCAGAGTCTTCTGATATTTCGACCATACGTTGTACTTCAACGCGCAATTACATCGCACAGTACACTTGCCTCTAGTAGTTCCCCTCCATCAAAAGCGGCCCGGATCGATCCCTTGACTTTCGGGTCGGCAACCAACAACCACGGCCGCTGGATCAAAGCGCACATGCGCTTTGATCCAGCGGCCGTGCAACAACTATGGCGGACAAGGCTATTGGAGTGTGCCACACTTTGCAAATAATAATAATAATAATAATAATAATAATAATAATAATAATAATAATAATAATAATAATAATAATAATAATAATAATAATAATAATAATAATAATAATAAAATAATAAAATAATAATAATAATAATAATAATAATAATAATAATAATAATAATAATAATAATAATAATAATAATAATAATAATAATAATAATAACTAAAAATACTTAACGCAAAAGAAAAATTTACCCAGTTATCATGCGCATATCAGTCACATGCGAAGCTCGCTTTCATGTTTAATAAATTTTGTTTGGTTCTTCTTCTTCACTTATATATAGCTCAGACAGCATCGCTCAACCACAATCTTTTTTTCTTATTTCTTTTTTTTTCTCCAGCAATTTACGGCTTTTGCTGTTAGCCTTTTCTCTCTTGTTGGTCCTTTATTTTCTTAAGAGAGAGAGAGATGCAAGGAAAGGCAGGGTGGTTAACCGACGCACGTCTGGTTTACTACACTGCACTGCAAAAGAGATAAAGGGTGGGGTGGGGGAGATAGAAGCAGAAAAATACACAGAATTATGAGCGCACTCTGAGGAACACACATATATATATATAGTTTACAGGTGGTCACTCAGATTTCCCGAGTGCCGGTACTTCAGTAAAACTTTAGTTCGGCGGCAATGCTATTGTTTTTTTTAGCTTTCCACGTTTCTCTACCTAACATTGCGGATGCTCGGTACTGCCATCTTATTTATCAGCTATGAAACTCGGCCCATTCGGCATGAGCTACGAATATGTCCATGCATGATTATGTTCCCAGAAGGGTGTGTTCCCAGAACTCTTCCAGCGATTTGCAGGGATGCCCTTGTCTTTGACAGCTAGTTTCACAATCTGGTCTTATCTTCAATAAAAAAATTCAGATTCGTCACTGCCAATGCCACATAATTTACAGTACCTTATTTGTCGGAAATCAGATATGTTGGAAAAAATTATCAACACCGCGCATGAACGGCAGCTGTATTGATGCGTGTTATTCCATATTTGTTCAAGCTTCACTTTGTTGCAACAAGTTCCCACACAAACGAAACGCCTTCTTTTGTTTTACGCATATCAGCCAGCAGGAAGTGTACACAGTATTCACGTCGCGGAACGTAACAATCGACGTCCGTAAATAAACGCAAAGGCAATGGCATCAGTGCGTCGCTCCGGGCCAATGGCAAGAAGAACAATGCGCCCGACGCTTGGGGAAAGCAGGCATGGACGGTTGTACTGGACAGCTTAATTGGCGGTGGTGGGCGCAGCTCTCTTTGCGGTCTGCCAAGCCCAGCTCATGTGTGCGTCTGTCTGCAAGTCATAGACGACTGCTCGGCCGAACTCACGCATGCGTTTCTGTCACCGAAGGCCCGGTCAGCGAGTTCTGCTGCCACCCGATTTCCTTGTCTGCGCTCGGCGAGATTTAGAGGATCGATAGCAGGATCGCGATGAGTTTGCTGACAAGCACCATAGAGGAAGCTGACTGCGCCTGAAAGGCTGATCACTGTGGAGATTAGGTTACTCAGTTTCTGATGATGCGAACGCGCGCATACACCAAATTCACAAGGTAAGGTTTAAACGAGGATGTTGTCGACTGAGTTCAGAAAACAAGGGGGGGGGGGGGGGGGGCTCGGTTAGGGACGATATAAGCGTCTTTTTAAATCGGGGTTTCTTTAGTTGCTGTAGTCTGCATGCAGATGATCCGATCGACAATGAGCTAAGGCGACACGTCTTCTTCCTTATCATGTTATGATCTATATAGATGTGATGCAGTCAAGTAAATGACCAGCTGTTCATACGTAAAGCTGCTGACAAAGTGTGTTATAGGCGCAACCTGCATTGCAGGCTTAGAGAAAACTTTTATATAGATATTTCCGCAGTTAAAATCACCAAGAAATTTCTAATAAAGAGTGGGCTCTAGGCCTTCACGACACGTGCAGCTCAGTCAGAACGTAAGCCTGAAGAGCAGCATTCTTTGAGCCTTATAAACTCTTACAGGTCACCTACTGCAAGTACAGCTGCGGAATGTTCACTGTGTCCTATAATTAATCATTTTGCAGTGTAACGAAGCAACCGATAATCCTCTGCAAGGCATCGTAGGCACCTACGCAACTTCGAACTTGATCGATGCTGTGGCTGATGATGACGATGCGTTACTGCTCATTCCTTTGCAGTTGGGGAGAAGCTCTCAACCGCCAACTCGTTACGCAATTTACGGGTTTGACGTGTGGTACGAGTTTTACGCTTCTAACGCGTGATAGTACACCTGTTAACATCACTCTTCGCCTGACAGGCTTTTACTGAGGCCGCTATAGGCACCGGTGTGGCTCTGTGGTAGAATGAGCTCTCGACTACCACGGATGATGCGTGAAGTTGATATGGACTCATATCTTTTTTTTTTGTCATTGTGCTGCGATGGACACCGATGAGGGTGGATGACATCGCCCTCTAAAATTGGCTGTTGTAAGCTCACAACCCACCGTAATATAGTCGTTTAACGTTCACAAAAATAAGATCACGAATGCGCCATTTAGGCAAGGCTTGGTACTTTGAAAAAGAACTTGCAAATCTTTTTTTTTTCATTCACGTGCACCTTCGTTCACACCGCCTTCTTTGCTCCTATATTCGTATCAAAATGTGGCAAAATATTCGCTCTTGCACATCTTCTCTATAAAGTTTTTCTTTTTAAAATATCGACACATACCCTAAGCATTAAATATTCAATATTTTCGCCATTAGATACATCGTATTTTTATATCTATGAGGAAAGCAGTTTCACACTTTGAGCGCTGTCAACGGCTTTTGTTTCTACAGGTTTTGATAAAAACAATGTAGAAAAGTTGGATATGCAACATCGCTACCATTGATGCTACGAAAGCATTTCATGTTTCGACTACTCTATTTGCGTGATTGGTCGAATGCTGAGTTTTGTGTGGTGACGCACAGTGTGAAAAAAAAAAAAGTTACGGGGAGATTTCATAATTGGGTGCAGATATTTTAGAAGTGAACGTTTCTTAGTTCAGTGAAGCGAGAAATATTGCGATTAGTGATAGACAGATAACGGTATAACAAGATGGTCTGCCAGAATTTCTAGAATACTTCTACAGATAAGCGTTATGACAGAGAAAAAAAATTACACAAACATATATACACTAGTACATAAAGCCGACAAATATTTAGGACCACAGAGAACAGAGGGTGCAACGTACCTAAAGTATTTCATCGATACCAGTGTCCTAAAAATTGAAGGACACTGGTAGCACTGCGCAAATACACAAGCGTCGCTCCATATAGTTCACTTGTGCGCGGTGAGAAAACACCAAGAATAGCTCGACTTACGTTGATATATCCGCATTCAAGCGGTACGATATCAGTGATGTAGAATTGTGCGTCAATACCAACGTGAATCAAATCTGTGCCTTCATTTTATTTGAGGGGTGGCTACAGCTTATCGAACAATGTCCCCATTGAAAAGAACTATGTTTCTACGAAGGGTAATGGCCGTATAAATCTACTAACGAATGGTTAGATCCCTTTTAAACCTGTACGTACTGATGGACTAGTTGGTGAGCCATGATATTTGATGAAGCAGTGCAATGTCTTTAGAGGCACACGTGTGTTCTCCCTGAGGTAGCGTAAAGTAAATATAGTCTTTTGCAGTGCATAAATGACCGTACACACTTCATTACACCTGATAACTGATATTCTGTCTAATTACGTAGAATATTTCGTTGGTTGTTAAAGCTAGTGTAGGACGCGAGATCGACGTGACGTGCAAACGACAACCAGGAATGCACGTTAGCTACGCACTGGCCTTGCTGCCAAAACAATCAAATCACGTATTGCAGTGCGCATCCATAGAGAGAAAACTAGTGGTGCTTTGAGTAACCGGACCGTGCAGGCATGTCCACGATCGGTCCTGGACCGGTGCTGCTTCCTCCGAGAATGCGTCGCCACGGTATACACCGCGGCGACACGGATTGTCGTGTGTGATTACACGGCGGCCATTTTGCACGTCTTGTTCGCACGAGCGGCGGGGAAGATCTCTCGAAGTGCGCAGCCAACGCCACTCAAGTACAGACGCCGGCACCTCGACAAAGCCTGCTATTTGGCTGCCGTCGCGGATTCGCCGAGTCCGGCAACTCAAGCGCGATCCCGACTTTCGTTGCGCTGCATGACGGCAGAGCGGCGGAACGGAGTCATTAGAGCGAGGCCACGTCGGCTGCAACAGCAGCAGCCGGTTGCACGTTGCCGGCGATGGTGGTGGTGGTAGGGGGGGAGGGGGGGGCTCACAGAGTTGGCGAGCGTATAAAAGAAGAATGAAATAATGATAAAAAAACGTACGAATGGGCTCTCGCGTTTTGATTGGTGGTCACGCCAAGACAGTCTCTGGTCCATCCGCCAATGAGGCCCGCCGGGGCCTACTAAACAATGCCGCTATCAAAAGTGGCCTCGCCATCTTTGGCCAAGCGGGGCGCACTGGAGCGCATCCTACGCGCATTCAGGCCCCACCCCACCCCACCCCGCCGCCGCCACCACGCCGTGACGAGAATGAACGCGCGCGCTCCTGTGTACAGGCCCACTGCCTGCCCTGCTACTTCGCGCAGAGCTGCCTGCTCATGGAGCCGCGAATGGGCCGGTGCCACGGTGGCGCCAGTCTTGCCGGGAAAGAACTTCTCTGAGTCGTGCTCGAAACCGTGTCCACTGCTTTAGCAACTTGTGGGAGACTAAGAAAAAGAGGTACGCCATGTGCCGGCTGCAAAAACTTTGTACACCAGGGCGAATCGATCAGACAAGTTAGATTTAAACAGCACGTCTCCAAATGCCAGTCTTAGTTGTTAATTGAGTGTTCCTCAGTATCCCGACGCAATCCACCGAGGGAAATGGGTCACAAAAAGAATGGTACCTTGTTTTAGAAATTAAATTGTTTAGTATTCTAAATATGCTGAGAAATAGATTGTTTAAAAATTATTTCATTGATGCAACAGAGGAAGAACATAAATACTATAATACGTCAATATGATTGAAGAATAAACCGAAATTTGGTAGCCTTGACATTTCGATAGGTTTCTAGTGACGGAGGAAATTCGTTACTGCTTAGCGAACCTTTCTCTATATCTAAAACCCATTGCATGAGTGTAGCACTGACGGAGAGAACTACTATAGTGACAAATTAAAGCCCATTCTGCAGATGGGTTCCTCTTGTAATCTCTTTCTTCGATTTTTGATGCATTCAATTGTGTTCGCAAACCTTTTTTTTTTTAGGAAGGTGATTAGGAAAGAGTTGAATACGGAAGAGCAAGTCTGTAGCGTAAAAGGAAATATATGACCTTATTGATACACTATTTCTTATGATAACAAATAATGGCTTAAAAGGCTCATCGGCCAAACGTATTGAAATGAACAATTTGTCTTGACCATATGGCGTAAGTGGCAGACTCCGTGTTTATTGACTGAAAAGTTCGTTTTCTAGCGGGCATGTGTACTTTTAGAAGAACTCACGTTACGTGCTGATCACAGTGTTCCAGCAAACACGCACTTCTTTTTTTTATTTTTACATACTTGCACATGCTCAATGACAGTAGCTCATCGATATTTTTTGGGCCATAAATCCTGTCACATTCAATCGTACTTGAAGATACTTCGAAAGACTTTTTCATTAACGTCCTGTAAACTTCACACGATTACCCTGAGCTTATCTTCACGGTCTAATATAACTACAAGGACACTTGTGTAATTTTGGCAAAAGCTGTATAAGCGCAAAATAAACAGCAGTGAAGGCCTATCACCAACAGCTCTGCTCTCCATTGCGTCAGACATATAATATATACGTGGAATTTCGCATTTTACGTCCCAAAACCACCTTATGATTCTGCGAGACACCGTAGTGGTTTACGTCAGCTATGAAAATCATGGGCTGTGTCCAGTGGGTATACGCTTATCTCCCGCCATTATACTGACAATACTCGATTTATATGTGAGGTTTATGGTGCCAAAATCATCATTATCATGAGAGCTAGACGCCGTAGTGGAGGGCTTCGGAAGTTTCGACCCCCGGGAGTTCTTTAACGTGCACCCAAATCTGAGCACACGGGCCTACAGCATTTTCGTCTCCATCGAAAAACGCAGCCACCGCAACCGGGATTCCATCCCGTGACCTGCGGGTCAGCAGCCGAGTACCTCATAGCCACTACCCCAGCGGCGGGGCATTACTGACAATACTCATATATATATATATATATATATATATATATATATATATATATATATATATATATATATATATATATATATATATATATATATATATATATACAAAAAAACGTATTACTTATAGAGCACCCTTTTTTTTCAATAGATGCGATTCGAAAATCTAACCTGGACTAATTCTTGTTGCGATTGTCATAAATGTACAAACAGGCGCGTTTTCGTTGACATTGCTTTTTTTGTGCATGTCTCGTTTCTTTACTCTAACGCGTGACAGACAACGCGAAATCATGTGCGGACTTATCGTCAATTACGTGTACACACTTCCATTCACGGCCCGTTTCATGTATACGCGGTTTATGCCGATGCAACCGCAACCGCCCAGCAGGGAAGCCCGAGTGATGTATAGGGTGCTCTTGAAAGCGCCCATAACGCGCCTTGATTAAGGGACATCTGCTCGCTCCTTTTGAAAGGGAGAGATGCGCAGTGCCCCGGGGTTTCGCGCGCTGGATGAAAGCATTCTTCGTTATGCTGGCCCTTGTGGTGACGGTCTCCCCGCGCATCCACATTCATGGCTCTATAGCGTATACACCGCACTCCATTCAGCTCTATAGCGAAGGGCATTAGCGTCAAGATCGGCATACATACGCGAGGTGACCTTTATTGTTGCTAGGCATATAGTCGTTCCGGGGACCTTTGTTTTCTAATGCGACCGTCCGGCCCCAGTTAAAGAGAGCTTCTGTTCGCAGTATCCGGACCTTCCTTTCTTTGGCTGACAGTCTGGCTGTTTTCATATATTGGGGGCACTATATACCCAGGCACGCTGATTATTTTTGTTAGTTCTTGCTTCGCTCACTACGTTGAGAGTAGATGCACTTAACGACAAATGGCTGAGTGCATGTACACATCGTTTCTTATTGTGAAATAAGGAACCGCACCTGCGCTGGGCGTGGGGGCTTATACATCGTACAAAATAGTAAAATCGTTTCATTTTGCAATAAATACAGCCCATCGAAGTTGGGAAGTTGAATAGAATTTTCACCGAGTAGATTGAAAAAGGCTCTATATCCATTGGATACGGTGCCGACAGGTTCATATATCCAATATGTAGTCTGTAGGATTACACATATCTTTAATTTTATTTCGGCTCCATATATTCGAACGATATATGGCTAGATCTTTTCTAGATATTCCGGAGAACAAGGAGGTAAAAATCTCTGGATATCAACTTTTATCTGATGACACATATAATGGTAACACGCCTCATCAGCGTAAATATATCAACTTAAATACACAGATTACCCTAAAATTTTAAAAGTATCTCTCATACGATACGAGCTGCATTGCGTGGGTCAAGTAAGTACATTGTTACCTGAAAAACGCATATACAGTGATATTCAGGTGGTCAACGAACTAGCAGGGTAGTTTGTTGACCACCTGAATTCCAAGTGATTTGAAAGACGGTAGCTTCTATTTTAGTATTGCTTAATTTAAAGGGGCATAGTTGAAAGTGTTCGTACGTGGATAAAACAGCATTGGCTTTAATTTTATACCTTAATCTTAAGGTAATTACATATCGCCCACGTGCGTGTATTTCCAAACATTTTATTGGTTCAATTTGACATTTCACGGCCCGAGCCTCCATCAGTAAATAAATAAATAAAATAAAAAATAAATCAATAAAAGAAAAACACTAGGCTGGTGTCGTCTGCGTAAATTACGCGCTTAGCACATGGATTACATTAGACTATGGTATTTATGTATAATTCGTTTAATTATATAACTTATATACCTCACTGATCGTTCCGTGTATTTTGGTATCCTGACTTCTTTCTATGATTGATTGATTTGTGGTGTTTAACGTCCCAAAACTACCATATGATTATGAGAGACGCCGTAGTGGAGGGCTCCGGAAATTTAGACCACCTGGGGTTCTTTAACGTGCACCCAAATCTGAGCACACGGGCCTACAACATTTCCGCCTCCATCGGAAATGCAGCCGCCGCAGCCGGGATTTGAACCCGCGACCTGCGGGTCAGCAGCCGAGTACCTTAGCCACTAGACCACCGCGGCGGGGCCTGACTTCTTTCTAAATTTATGTGGAGCATTCATAACCTTGCATACTTGACAGCTTGCTACTTATTAGATATTTCTTAGTTACTTCAACACAACCCCTTGATTATAGCACCATTCAGCATGAATGCATAATTGTGGCGGGTCTGCAGACAAGCTTTAAACTCGCATAGGGGGGCGCTTGCTTACGTTTCAAGATAAGTAAAGGCTATATTGTCCGCTGCACCACAGGCCTCAACTCATAGCTGCTAAATTGTTTTATAAATAAAGCGTATTGTTTAAAGTGGTAGATATATAAGTATTCAGCACGTGCTTACTCAGTCAAAAAGACAAACCATGTTGCTTTCCGACTCAGAGTGTGTATGAAAATATCATTTATAAATAGATTGTGGCTACAAGATCATCGCTCTGGAAATATGACGTCGCGACAAAAAACAAAAGCGATCGAGGACACGAAGTACCTTTGCCTATAAATATTCACCTACATTGTGAGTGTAGGATATATAAACAAAATCTACACGAAAGCAAAGTAGAATAAAAAAAAATCCTGCGTTCGCTAGGGAAGCTGTCCCGTCAAAATCGAAGCGCCAACGGCAAACAGACGACCAATGAGACAGAACTGGGAGGCACACTGCGGCTTTCCTGTTGACAGCAGTTGGCATAGAAACGACACACGGGTGATCCATATCGCAAACTAAGGGGCGGTGGCGCGTCGAAGTTAACGGGCCGGGGGGAACCGCCTGTCACGTGATTACGAAGTTGCGTGGCCAATGGGGACGCGCTGGACTGGTGAGTGGGACGAGGCGAGTCCCTCTCCGAAGCGTCATCAAAATGGACGGTGAAACTGTATGCATCTACCTGCCTTGCTGGCACAGACAGTGATGTCTGTCACCCCTTCCCCTTTCTGCTCGTTTCAACATGTTATGTGCATTATTTTAGCTACGACACAAGTACAGTACATATATAACACCGTTACGAAGCTACGTGCCTTGGAGATCCATGTTTGGGTATGAGGGGGGTGGGGGCTTAATGAGTATGACCTACATTTGGAAATCCGAAAGTTAATCTCCTAACTAAGGACTCTGTGAAACAACCCCCCACTGCAGGGATGGTTGTGCAATGCTCAAGAGCTTGATGGGAAACATTGAGGAGAGCGTGACAGTTCATGAAGTGATCAGAATTGCTGCGGCACAGAGAAAACGGGCAAAGTTTGCCTGATAAACCCCAGAGTATAATGAGAATGTATTATAATTACAACCATGCACATATATCTAACGAAACTACATTGTTATCACTGAAACGCTGTGTTTCAGCGTATTATATAGCAATGGAGAGCAGCCTGTAAGTATAGCACGATTGAAGGTTGAAAATGTTTTGGCAAACCAACTTTGAAACAGGCACAAAGTTTGCCAAAAATGAGCAGTGCCGCACTGCTCATTCTTTCTTTGAGTCAAAGAAAGAAGGAAGAAAGAAAAATAAGAGGAAAAGAACGGCAGGGAGGTTAAGCAGCCTATAGGCAGCCGGTTTGCTACCCTGCGCAAGGGAGGGGAATGGGGGAGAAGAGAGAAGTGCGCACCATACCACGGTACATGCCGCACTCCTTGGTGATGGGTGTATGTACGAAGCCTCTCACTGTACTCGCTGCATTGTGGTGAAACATTGGTGCGCGCGTAGCGAAATTTGATGTGGCTTATCTTTCAGCTTGAAAGACATGTGTGAGACAGTGTGAGGAAATATTTGGGCGCCTTAAGTGAATTATGTCCTAATTAACGCTTATATTTGTCCCATAAATATATTATATGTAGTGGAACAGGAGGCCTGTATATTCGATTAACGAATTTATTCTCAGCTGAACAAGAGGAGCAGCTTCATGCAGTTATATACATGATAGCAGACATCAAAACACCACTAAAATGACGATGTCTGTTTTCACGCATAAATATAATCTCAAGTAATCAGGCTGGTGCGTTAACTTAAACTGGATATCTTCCTTTGCAATCAGGCATAAAGCATAGAGCTCAGCGTTCTTTTCCATAAATAAAAGCACAAAACAAGCATCAGAACTGCATTCTGGATAATAAGACACCTGTGAATAATTGGAAAAACCCTCCCTCGCGTTCCCTGTAGGGATTAGGTTGCAGCTGCTCTGCAGCTCGCACGGGGTCTTCAAATTACGTCAAACGGTCGACCCTTCCTTTTTGCCGCGTGTGTTCTCACTTTCATGATATAAACGAAAAACCCGTCCAGCAACTGATTCAGTTCATTCCAAGACCACCATGGGTAGGCCACGGACATTAAAGATGCCATAAGAATTGCCTGAATACAATAATAGAGAAAAAACAAAAAAACAAATTCGTCTTGCTGGATATATTCGCGGAACCAATCAAGGTCTTTATACCAGAGCGATCATAAAGCGATTGTCACTACAATACGTAATTATAACACACTGCCCCTACCATCATACGCACGTGTGGTGTTTGGTCCGTCGTGGTGGTGCAGTGCTTATGGTGCTCGGCCACAGATCCGAAGGTTCTGTGTTAGATACCGGCCGTGGTGAATGGAGGCGAAATCATGTACAGACCCGTGTATTGTGCGATGTCTGTGCATGGTATAGAGCACCATATGGTCAAAATTTCCGGAGCCTCCACATACGGCGTCTCCCACGACTATGCATCCTGGTTTCAGGACGGGTTATATTATTATTATTATTATTATTATTATTATTATTATTATTATTATTATTATTATTATTATTATTATTATTATTATTATTATTATTATTATTATTATTATTGCTGTGCGGTGTTTGTTACATCTGCTGGACAATCTCGTTCGCAGGGCGAGACGGTGGTCAATTAGTTGTGTATCAAATCAGCGTGCAAAATACAGCGTATATGTATTAGACGGTGGTCTTTAAAGTGTCCGTAAACTATAAAGCTAACGAATGTCTAAAAAAATGTAAGCGAATAAAATTGGAATCAAATAACATGAACATTGTCATCCCATACATATAGCCGATAAGGGTGGCGTGAGCTAGAACTTCTCTAAATTTTCATCCGATCTAAAAAATATTCGATCTTACGCGGAAGGTAGGTCCGTCGAATTACATTACAATAGCTACCTGGTACTTGTGAACAATGATATGCAGAAGATGTATAACATTCTGCTTACTTTTTTAAAATATCGTGCCTACCTAATGAATGAGAGAACTTTTGCAACCTGTCTGGCATGTATTATGCGCCACTCAATATATGCAAGGCCAAGCTGTGAACTACGCACTCACTCCATTTCTCGCTTTTTTACTACTTTACTTTAAAGCTTGTGTCATAAACTTTGGCAACTTAGTTATCCTAATGTCTTTGGCACCTGGGACGAGTGGCTAACACTAGTCTATCTGGAAGCAATTTCATATATTACTCTTGCGACTGCACTGCGCCAGGCCATATATCAAGTGCTAGTTAATGCCGTGCCAGTGCATTGCAGCCATTCATCAAAAACAGCTTGAATGCGTTCCACGCAGTCAGGAAAAGTCTCTGAAATGAATGTTGACGCAGGAGCCTTTCGTATGCAGGCTGCCCCGTTGCTACAGCTAGCTCAATGCGGTCTCAGTCATTGTCTGCGGTTCAGAGCTGAGCCAACAAATACCTGCGCCCTTGGAGTTCTGAACCATCGAGAAGCATGTCCTCTGAAGTTAAACAACTCTTCACACTTGATGCACTGAGCGTTCATTCGCAGCTCTCTACTGACGCAGCGCATGCTTCAAGCGCACCGTTTTTTTTTTTTTGCGTGCTATATACAGATATACAGGGCCATGCACTCAGATAATAAGTTCTTGTATACATTACCCGCCTTTGAAGTCAAGGGGCTAAGGTGATTGCATGCTGAGCTCGAGGACACAGGTTTGATTCCCGGCCGCGGTGGTCACATTGCAATGGGACCAAAATAAAAAAAAAAAATAAACACCCGTGCACGTCATGTTGGGTTTAATGCCCCAGAACCCCGATTTGATTATAAGGCATGCCACATCGGAGAGCTGCGAGAACTTGGACTACGTGGGACCACAAGTGCATTGTCCCGTATCATCAGCAGCAGCAGTACCAGCCTGACTAAGCCCACTGCAGGGCTAAGTCCGCTCCCATGTTCCGCTAGTCAACCTGGTCCTGTGCTTGCATGCTGCCACGTTGCACGCACAAACTTCCTAATCTCATCGGCACACCTAACTTTCTATCTCCTTCTCGCGCATTTGCCTTCTCATTGAATTCAGTAAGCTACCCTTAACGACCAGCGGTTGTCCTGACTACGTGCTACGTACCCAGCCCCGTCCATTTCTTCTTCTTGATTTCAACTATGATACCCCGAACACTCGTTTGTTCCCTGGCCTACGCCACTCTCTTCCTGTCTCCTAATTTTACACCTATCATTTTCCATTCTCGCTTTCCATTGCTCGCTGCGTCGTCCTCAACTCAATTTGATCCTCAAAGAAGTTGAATGAGGGCGCCTATGAAGCATATATAAACATACTGCACGAAATCTACACGGTAACCACTTCTACTACACTCCTTTATAAAGAAAGCGACTGAATTTGAATGAAGAGGGGTGTAAAACAGGGAGAAAAGGCCTCCTCAATTCTATACGTCACGTGTGTACAGGAGGTATTCAGGGCCATAGGTTGGGAAGAGTTAGTGATAAAAGTGATGAGTGATGAGCAGCTGAAGGGCTCTTGAACGTGTACCTAAATATGAGAACATGTGCCCCTATGCCTTCATCGAAATGATACCGTTGAGGTCGGGACCGAACGCCCGAATTTCGGGGGACTGTAGCTGAGCCCATTAACTATCACTGCGACAGCTGTGCTCCTTAAAGATCCCCAGATGGACTAAAAGATCCCCAGCTGGTCAAAGTCAATTCATACGGAGTCCCACCCCACTAACTGGTCGCTAAATCATATTCAAGGTCATAAAAACTCCCATTTAATTTTTTTTGTAGAACTATAGGCAACTGGAAACGAGAATAATGAAGTAACTTTATGTTATGCTTGCGAGTGGTGAATATTTACTTTTCCCATTAGGTCAAAGCCTTGCTTACGCGATGTTGATTTTAACAGCATCAATGTATTGTCCCCTTGTGTACGAAGGCCTGTCAGCTATACAGTGGCGTGATAGTCAAAAGTTAGCTCTCACTGTTGGCATGACGATCTAAAGTATGGAACACGATTCTGAAGCTGAAGGGACATTGCAGGTATGATTCTTTTGCGTGCGTAAAAGGACATATTAGGTCGTCCGCGAAGTCGTCGAAGGCACACGTATACAGGCCTCTCAGGTAAGGTTGAAAATGTGAGATGCACTTGTAATCCTCCAAAACTGCATGCATTGGACGCGTTAACGGATTAACAGGTATGCACCGCATTGTGCACAAGTCTTCGATTTCACCGTTGAGTCAACTTTAGCTCTCGTGCTTCCTAAAACCACAAAAAAAATGTTTCTTGACACATCAGTGACATATAGCGTTGCATCAGTGTGTCTCTCTGTGTGTTTTGTCATTCTTGCACAGGTAAAACCTTTCTGAAATAATTCTAAAATGATATTACAGGTTGTTTCAAGAAATGTGTCTATCAATGTTTAAATCAGCAAAAGGTGCTATTTGGTCACTGCCATAACAGTTGCTTTTTCTGTAGCGGCAGGCAGCTTAAGAGGCTTGAATACATCATCAGGAACAGTAATTAAGACAGTTGAATAATTAACATTTTAATTAGTGGGTGGCGCTGTTAAGAAAATCGGGAGAATTGAAGTATTTCACGCGCTCTCCCCCCCCCCCCCCCCCCAATTATGCGGCGAAACTGAAACCGAAACGCAAATGAGTGCAACTGAAATGAGGGAGTGCTGTTACATCAACCGACTTCTTTGTGAGGGTGTGTGGCCTGCGCTCGGAATTATCGCTCGCATGCGCACATGCGTTAACGAACAGGGAAAAACTGCACCCCTGTAACACTACTGTTTTGAACAGTGACGCCATTGTAGTCGTCTGCTTGTCGTGGTCATCGGTCCTTTGTTTTCAGTTTCGGTGCAGAATTTAGGAGAATATCGGAATTTTGTAGCTATTACCAGAGGCCACTTTTCCAAAATCTCAAAGTGGCAATCGGTTCTTAGCATCAAGGAATTCTATTATCTTATTTGAGTTAACTGCCTACATGCGCTAATTAAAAAAAGGTAATTATTTTAACGTTGCTAATTACTCTTTGAAATGATGTCTTCAACCCTCTTAAGATGCCTGCCGCTACAGAAAAGGCAACTGTAAAGTGAGCGAGAAAAAAGCGTCTTTCGCTGATTTTTCACCAATATTGGACACATTTAGTGAATTTTTTTACTTGAATATTTTTCGCCTAGAATATTTTTTCGGAGTGGTATAGTCGCACAACAGCAGTCACTTCACCGAAAAAAAAAAATACCACCAGGCCTGCGAGGATCGCGCTGCACAGTCACAGCGAAAGCTGTAAGAGCGGCTTTTCAGTGCCTTTTCTAAACACTATTTGGGTAACTGCTACAAACACATTTGCTGGGTACCCACTACGCCATAAATAATCCAAAATTTTGTGTAGTAGGCCAGCATTCGCTATGCCATTCTTCGTCCTTCTTCGGAGAAGCGTGGTATCCGCTACGCATTTTCTAGGACTTTGTGCATTTTTTATGCAGTGGCTGACGACGAAGAAGAATTATGCTTGAAGTGGGTATGCGCCGCAGTTAATAGGTCACCAAGAACAAATTTTCTGATGGTGTGGAGCATTGGACTACTCACTCGTTACGGAATTCGCATTGTGTGACGCCTGGTTGTTACTTTGGTGTTCTAAAACGCTTTATTACTCATCTTAACGCGATTCCTTTCCCGACATCATGCAGGCCTGCCTAAGGCCAGTTTAGAAATGACTTACAAGCACCGGCGTGGCTCAGTGGTAGAATAATGGGCTGGCAGCGAGCGTATCCGGGTTCGGATCCAATTGTGTCCTTAGTCTTAGTTTATTTACTGAGTTATTTTTATTTCTTTCAATAGTGGTTACAGACACCGGCGGCGGCAGACAACTACGGCGCCGCACGTGATCCGCGTTCTGATCTCGTAACAGCTTTTGCTGTAAAACATTCAAGTATATAGCGAGATCAAACCTAGCGGAGATTTCACCAATCAGGAACAGGTACAGCCGAGAAGAACGATCGATAATGGAATTTATAGAAGCGTGCTTATTCCACTTAGTGAGAGTTCCAGTATAAGTTAATATTGATGTGTGAAACAGCTTGTGATGCTAGACGTATCTCCGACGGCGGTCATATAGCATGTGGCAAAGTCACTAAACTGTGCAGCCAGTCGAAGAACGCAAGCTATCCACAAATAAGAAGTAATAATAATTGAAAACACGTCACTTTGTAATCCAACTTTGCCTTCGCTTTGCTTTGCGGCCATTCGTATATGGTTGAATACAGCCAGTGTCCGGGTACCTCTCGTACTAAGCGATTCCAGCGTATAATGGGGTGCCTAGATTTTATCATTGAAGCCATTCAGCAAATGGTTCCTTGCTCACCCCGTACCAAACGACTATCATAGTCATCATCATCATAACAAACGGCCATGCATATACTGATGTTAGGTAAAATCCAGTACTCACCACTGGTCCGATAAAGACATAAAGACGAAGGAGGCAGCAGTTAGCCCAATTACAAATGAGTGGGTGCCACAAAAATTGTTCAGTCTATCAGAGAACTATCATAATTATAAACGCGCAAGTGCAACAGAAATTGGTTATTACCCGCTACACACAACCTCTACTAAAAAAGGCAGCAGTTAGCCCAACAGATGACGCGTGCGTTACGATAATTGCACAACTGTCACGGGATACTTCGTGGTTATAAAAACCACGGCACAACTCGCGCCTATCCATGCGCTTGCCAAGTCGAAGCCAAGTTCAAGGAAATGTTCAACGTCACTACGTCCAATTTCAAACTAAGTTCCAACAAAAGTTCAAGCTAAAGTTCTGCGCTATAGATAGATATATGATAAATATGCATGAGACCGATCAGCTTCCCTGTGTACTATAGCATTGCGTGGCCTCCCGCAAACTTTGAGAAATTTTTTTTCGACTCGTGACTTCGAATGCTTTCGCCTCATCTCATGGCAAGTGTTCGTCACTGCTTCGCAAAGAGCTGTGGCGATGCGCATAAACCGCGGCTGCTCACTGCCCAGCGTGCACCCACTGCTCCTTCATTGTGCGCCACCGTGCACAATGTACACGACGGCTCAGCGCGCGGCCTTGGAGGGAAAAAGCGGGGGCCACGCAGACGCAGCAGCACGTTCATTTCGCTAAGTGATACGGCCCTTCGTGAAGGAAACAAAGCATTCTCGCAGCGGCCGTAATGGCCAGAGTGCAGAGAAACTAGACGAGGAAAAAAGTGCGAAACGACGCACGCGTAACTTGTTTTCTCTTCGGGTTTTTCGAACGACTTAAAGGAATAAAAGCGGACTAAGGAACAAGAAATGAGAGAACAGAGACGACGAAGTTGCAAATAACAATTAAACGAAGTACGCATTTACTGATAATTGCACACAACGTGCAGATTGCTCTTTCCCCGAAGAAGTGTATTGCAAAGTACGGCCAGTTAAACCCCACATATCAATTATTGCAAAGTACAGCCATGTCCCCGCTATAGCGCTTTTCTGTCACCTCACACAGTTGTTAAGGGGGTGAGAGCAGAACGCGGCAGTTGAAATTCGTGAAGAGGCCAATTCAGCGCGTAACGCTGAGTGAATTTCAGAGCGTTATTAGGCAAGGCCACGGTTTTATTTTTTCCAAATGACCCTGTACCTTTTTGTTAGGGCGCATTGGCAAAATGTATTACACGAGAAATTGTTTTCTTTTTTTTTTCAGAGACGGAACTACGTGTAAAGGCTATGCGAGGTGAGAAAATGGGCCTAATGTATACACGAGGCACCATCAAAACTTTGCCCTGGTCCATGCTTTAACCTCCGCGCTCGACAAAGGGTGTTAAAGGGCTAAAGCGCGTATTGAAGGAACAACAAACCTCAACGCAATTAACAATAACAGGATACTTTGAACTATGAGCTGGTGGGTCACGATATTGCGTTAGAGTTTAACAAAAGGCAGCACACCGTATGCTATAGTTAAGCTGTGTATGCTTGCATGCGAATGTGGGAAAGCCCAGCCGTCCGGTAGGTTAACCTCGGTATACGCCGTTCAAGTCAACGTACACAAGACCCATACTATACAGTCCTGCAAAAGTTTTTTTTTGTGTTTTTGATTGTTTTGTTCACGAGCAATTTCAATTCACACTTCTTTTTACAAGCACAAGTATTCAGGCGTTCTTTTTTTCTTTTGAAGAATATTTTGACTTTTATTTAATCAAAACTGAAAAAAAATATATATAGGGTCATAGAGCGGGCTCAGACGTCTCACAAATACAAAGTAGAAAAAAGCGAGCATGCTCTTTCAACGGTTACGTCTTTCTTAAGGTCTAAATCAATGGAAACGAAGATCCAACCTAATTGCACAACGCATGGCTGTACGCTATCATTACCGTTTGATAATGCGAGCCATAAACAAAGGACGCCTCGCATGTCACCTATCCTTTGGTGTAGTACAGGCATGTGCGATTCGTGAGGGAAGCAGCGGACAGCGTGGTCACTGCAAATGGCACGCGAGAAAGGAAGCCGATTCGTTGATTGGTTCCTTCTCCCATACTGACGTCACACTGTGTGCAGGGACCCAGAATTCCCAGCTGAAACGGATATCGTTACGGCGCGTCCCTTGTTGTCAGTGCAGACGGCTTCTTTTGCCATGGAAACGCCATCGATCACACCGACGCTCGCCGTCGTTGGGATGTACCTGACAAAAGTGAACAACCCAATGACGCGTCTCTAGCCGTGTCGTGAGGTCGTTGCCAAATGCAATGCCGCATCGATTCGCATGTATACGAGTAGCATTCAGTTCGTGCAACAGGAGTGTGACGCTTGTGCGTCACTGTTTCAAGTTCTTGCGAGATTGGTGACGAAGTATTTTTCATTCATAAGGATTGTTTGTGCGTAGATGTGTGTCTGCGTGTGCGTGCGTGTGTGTGTGTGTGTGTGTGTGTGTGTGTGTGCGTGTGTGTGTATGTATGTGTGCGTGTTTCTATATTATCGTTGTTACCGCTACAATTTCTTCTTCTTCGGTGTCTTTGCGCTACATGATCGTACATCTCTGCGGCATACACACTAGAAATGGGCGGTGTTTAGGTTGTATTGTGAAATCATCAAACAGGTCAAAATGCGACGCTGCGAAAAATACAGTGCATTTTGTTGAGCAGAGGACTTGCCGCTATGTGTTTGTAATAGTGAAAACATATACACTTTCCTCTCATGAACTACGCCTCAGCAAATAAAATGAAAATATGCATGCTTAGTGTTTATATAAGGTACACCTCTATGTTATGCTATTGACGGCATCAAGACATCTGCAATAAAATTGTTACAAAGTGAATCCACGCAGAAAAATTTCGTCGAAAACGTAGTACAGGTAATGACGGTTTTGCCGGTAGCTCTTTTCCTTCTCCGTCATCCTCATCATTTTTTTTTTGCATACGTAAGTTTAATTTTGTTTTTATGAAATCAGACATTATTTAACTTGTGAAAACCTATTTAAAACGAGCAAAAGGTATATTTCGTCTGGTTTTGCAAAGGCTATATACACAGTGCTTTATTAATCGTCAGCGGATTACGTCAAATAACGTGATGCCAGTTCCACTTGCGTTCTGGTGGGTCAAGGTAATTGCGACGCTATGAATGACTTCTTCAGACACAGCGTATAGTAGAAATTTCCCTTCAGAAAATCACCTGTGAATTTTACTCTCATAACCGTACAATTATGCGCATGAGAGTAGTTAAATTTCTTGTTTTTTTTCGTTAGTATACGACGGACTCCGAAGCACATACCTTCAGTATTATGAGATTTTCGAGTGTGCATGAGGTCGGTTACAAATAAATATGCACTTGCTTGGATGTACCGTTTTCACCTATTTCTCAAATGCAGACATAACGGCTAATGCACAACGCGGTTATGATGATGTGGTAGCTACTATATATACTCAACTCTGGCAGTAATAGTCAGCTCGCGCTTATACTAACGTCAAGTCGCGCATGCGCAAACGCACCGGTGTTCATACACAGGCGCCATATTTATTGACCAGATGTGTGCGTAACGTATGCGGCAAGATATTTCATGGGAACCTAATAAATATACACCGTGTGGAACATCTCTTTCAGTAAAAAAAGTCTATTTATACTGAATTGCAACCACTGACAACTCTAATTATAAGGTACAAGATTAAAAGGCGCCGAGTAGAGCACTGAGTGCGTGAGATATTGGTGTTAGAGAGCATTGACTCCATGGTCTGAAAAGCTAAGTAAACTCTAATGGACTCGTGAGCAGACTCCCACAGACTCAATCAGAGTGAATCCAGTCGCGAAACATTTAAGTGAGTCTGAGTTCGAGTGAGTACAATTAACAAACATACTCGCAAAAAAAATTATGCCTTAAAGCGAAATATTCGTCACAATTAAAAGAAAGAGTACTATGTACCTATTATATCTTCGTCATATTAGGTATAGAGTGTGCCGAAGTTGTAAGTTTGCAATACGAAGCCACATTATACAAGATGCAACCAAATCGGAACGGATATCAAGCGTTTTACCATTAGCTTCGCTTTCTGTTCAAGAATTCGACATTTCTATTTGCGCAGAGCGCCATTCTGTTCAAATTTATCAAAAATAAAACGAGGTAAAATAACGTCTGCTTCTTACTTGAAGGGCCCACTCAATCGAGAATTGCCGAGAATTTCTTTTTTTTTTCTGCAGAAGCGACTGCTCTTGTGCGTCTGTACCACTTTGTGCGTGAATCCGCACCGCATGCAATTTTTACAGGTACTTTTGATAATTCAGTAAGAATACGTGCAAGTTATGTCAGAATGGGTTGCCTGATTTTGAGCAAATAATGTTTTGAGCTGTGCTACGAACACACGTCATGCATGAAGAGATGCACTCACTTCCTATTTATCAATGTCCATCGTTACAGTGCAGCTGATCTAGGAAAAGTTATGATTGGCAGTCTCCCCAGTGGATGAGCCATTAACTCAGAGCTGGCAGTAAATGCGCACGTCAAGTATTCTCTTTTTTATCGTTTTACGAAACAGTATTCATGTGTTATGTTTCAGTGTTTTGCAAAGCAAGATGTTTAATAATGAAGTCAAAGCATGCAGGGGAGTTTTGTCAAATAGTCCTATTTCATTCGATCAATGAAACACTGCTATTTCTATAACCCTATAGTTATAGAATTCCCGGACTACATACAACACAAGTGAGCTCGCACACCAGAAGGAACACAAATCTATAATTTTTCGTCAGGTTGCAGAAGAAGGAGAATTAACATCAAAGTTTGTGGCATACAAATTCAGCTTTGTGTTTTCACATTCACAGACAGCATTGTTTACTTAATCTAAAACGGCATAAATGCCTTACTTAATATCTTCATGAAAAATTTCCAGTTGTTTGTTTACAGCCAGCGTTGTATAAGCAAAATATATATATATATATATATATATATATATATATATATATATATATATATAGAGAGAGAGAGAGAGAGAGAGAGAAAGAGAGAGAGAACACGTTAGTATCGCATGTTGCCTACAAAAAAGAAGTAACGTAGTACGGTTAACAAAACATAAAAAATAACACCCTCATTACTTCTGCTCTTACTACACGGTAAAAATGTTTAATTAATGCATGTTCGTTCCAGGAACCCATGATAATGAGTTTGACGCAATAGCGTCAAATAGCTCGTTTCCCGGAAATTACGGCATTGGTGTCATTGGTTCTGAGTAAAAGTTTACCGTGACCGAAAAATTGAAATAGATGCGAATGAATAAATGATAAAACATTTTCGGTTCGGGTGCGAATTTATCCCAGGCATTGTGCATTGCGAGCAGCTGTTTCACTATAAAGCCACACCCGTGCTGAATATCGCTTTTAAAAAAACACTACATGAATGTTATGTAGCGCGAGTGCTTTATAACCACTGGTACAGGATAGAGAGAGGGGAGGCAGGGATGGTAACTGGTCTAGCAATATATGCTACCCAGCACTGTGGAAAGTGACTTGGGAGATTGAAAGTTACAGGTATAGACACAGAGGAAGACGGCGAGCACACGAGCACACAAAGCGACTATATGAACAAAGAATGTGCACAAACTATAGTGGCTGGCCATGTGAGCAAAGAGATACAATGACTTCACAATCTTACCGATAGAGGCCGGACAGATCTGCACTTCAGATAGGTTACATCTCGACTACAATGCGGGGACGAACGTCTTGTTACGTGCGTTGCGTACGACACAGTTGGCCTTCAGGACTTTACGTCGGCGGCCGCGGCGGGAAACAAAGAGGCAATATCCAAAGACAGCCGGAGGGGTGGCCGACCAGGCCAGGCATTCGGTTTCCTCGCACATTGGCGTAAAACAAAAAACAAAACGAAAGCAGCGAGCGACCGTTCAAACGAGTCAGGCGACGGATGCAGCGGACGGCTAATTGAAGAGCGACTGCAGCAGTGACTCGCGTGATGAGTCTCCACAGCAACGGCTGGGACAGCGGCGGGAAGCGCGGCCCACGGCGATGGATGGCAACGTTTTCGAAAGGAGGCCCAGTCGCTGGTGTCAAGAGCGTCGACGCCCCGAACAGTCACGGCAGCCGACCGCCGCGCACGGAAGCACCACGGCGTGGTTCCAGATCGCGGGCGCGTGTGCGTCGACGGCTGTCGCTGCGTGCTCGGTTTGTACGGCGGCAGCCGAGAGTGACTTCTCCCGACTATTGCTTGGCTACGTTGAAGAGGTGCAGGTGGTAATATCAATATGCGGCTCTCTGTACCGCGGTGTGTCCCACAGCTTGTGAGTTTTCCTTCTACACAGTTGTGACTTAGTTATTCGTTCCGCTGTTCAATAACCGAATGCCACGCTGCAGCACTTCGTTAACATTTTAAGAGTATAATCGTGAAATCGTCTGAGAACGTTATCACACATTTGTCTTTGTTTACGCTTTTATGTGCTTCTTATCACTGGCATACATACTTCTCGGTGTGCCTGCATCACGCAATGTGTTTTTTTTCTTTGATGCACTCTCATCTGGTTAATATTGTAGCAATACATTTGTTCACTGATCAATATGGCAATGTTACATGATATTGGAGGTCCCTCATTGCACGGTCCCACTGATCTTTGCATACTGGAAGTGTAATATGAAGACGCGGAGGCAAGTCTATGAGCTCACTCACGGAACTTTTTTTTTTCATCCTTTCTTCTTGGTACAGTGGCTCGCCCACTTCCTAAACTAGTGTGAATTTGAAATACACAGCCACCACTACGATTTTCAAGTACATCGCCGAAACAAGAGGGCCACCACACGTTGCACTGGCGTTGAAGCACTTTGAGAATGACGCCACGTAATTTTAATAAACGAACAAACAGCCGAAAGTTTTCCTGAGTGTGCTTGCTTGGTTTAATATATTGAGCGACGTGAGGTTAGCTCCGTGTTTTGCCGAAGTGAATAGAACGGGGCATCATGTCACATTGGTGTCACACGAAACGCCATAGGCGCCTATCCGCCAATCTATCCCCTCTGGCATTCGCACCTGCTTGAATGTGGAAACATATTTCCTCCGAGGCCGCAAGAGGCACACGTGACACTGCCAGCCTAAAATATTATAACATATCCGAGACGACAAATGCGTACACGCGCGACGCAAAATGACGGCGTATACAGCTATTGTCACCTTGACTAACCGTGGTTATTGAATTTTGTAAGAAATTTACTTTTCTTAGTGCGCAGGGAACGTTTGAGAAAGAAGATAGAGCAGCGAGATCTCTGTCCTATCTCACTGCCCTATCTTCTTTCTCAAACGTTCCCTGCGCACTAAGAAAAGTAAATTTCTTTCAAAATGCAATACCAACCAGCCCAAGTAGCCACTCCTTCGTGGTTATTGAACACCGATGAAAGTTGTTGCCAACCTTGTTGTTGGCAACAACATGGCACAGCGTACGCAAGACCACACCACATATTTTTGTTGAAGCAATACGCGATTCTTTTTCTTTTGCTTAAGAAAAAGTATGGTGAAGACGCGTTACGCTGGAAGTAGTAACAAAATATAAATACCGTTCAGTAGCGAATTAGCTAAAAGCTCACCGGCTTTCTTTGTATACAAACCGCAATCTGACAATCGAGATAAGCTCCATAGGACGAAAGATGGACAAAACAAACAAGCCGTAGCGTACTGCTTCTGAGTCCCAAGAAAAGAAAACAAGATAATCGTGCTCCACAGCCCCAGCGGAACACCACAGAGTCCGTGCATTATTCATAAGAAAACTAAAAGGCCCACGCGACGGTGGCGTATACGCTGCACTAAGAATGACGTCAGTTCCGCAAGAATGGCACGAGAGTCTGCCACAAGTCCGCCAAGTCTACACACAACCACACGCATGGAACCATTAATCGCCACTAAGGCGCCAGTAGGCCGCGAGTAGCCCATTTGATGTTCTGTGTCCACATTCCTTCTTCTATATGTTTGTTTTATTTCCTTCTTTTTGGAAGAGCTGTGGTCGTCTTTTACTTCGTCGCGCGATCGACAAAGAGAACAAAGAGGAACGCCCCCAATGTTACGCTCGGCAGTTTCCGAACGACCGCACATTATGCAAAAAGGGCACGCCCCTCGGCACCCGTATCTCGTTGTGTACCTTGTTTATCTGCAGTGAGGAACACGCGGTCCAGCTCGCGGACATCTGCTGGTTTGCTTATCTATATTTGCTTATCTCTCCACTTATTCGTCGTCCGTACAACGCCAGAAAGCGGAGTCGCGGTCAGCGCTGCAGCGTACATAAATGCGGGAGAAATGCAAATGAACGCGCAGGTGCGTCTTTACCCCCTCTGCAGAATCGTCTCCCACACGTTTCTCTTATTCACGCAGTTCGCGTGTATGCTCCTCTGCTTTGCACGCCGACAGTCTTCCCTTAGACTGTCGCCACGACCGTTCATAGACCAAAGTGGTACGCAGCCGAGTGCGTCGTGTGTGGCCCACATTCACGATCGTACTTCATAAGCGTTCACGAAATGTTCGATGCGAATATTTCGAAGCTGCTTCCTCGCGCCGCGGACGAGCGACGGAAACGCCTGTACGTTGAGTCAGCTTAGCTGAAGTTGGATACTTAGTGTCATTATGAAACCGGTAAGCGCACGAAAGCGACAACGAGACGACGACGCACGGGGACGACGTCCTGTGTGTCATTGTCTTGTTCCCGTCTTCGAGAGCCTACCGGTTTCATAATGTCACTGTACGGACCAGCTCGGACCTGCAGCCTCCGATATTTGTTGTTTTCTCTTCGCGGTGCGTGGTATAAAAAAGAATGAAGTCGTATTCTCGCACAGTAGTCAAGCTGATAAGCAGCAGTGAGAGGTGAATAATGTAGCTCAGCTCTGTATTTCCCGTTTTAACGGCGCAGGGCGCCGTCGCTGTGAAAGGAAGCCCAAAAAGTTTGTTTCCGTCCCACTTTTTTTTTTTGCGTACTACATCGTTTCCAGCTAGGACATCAAAAAGTGGGTTACATCTTCACACGTCCAATGCATGAAGATATAAGCTATATAGTGAATTCATACTAGAAAATTGACGTTAGAGAGAGAGATGCAGACTGCAGGAGAAATGCAGGAGGAAGAGCAGGATAGGAGCATTTATTGAACATTTATTTATTTATTATTACCGCAGGACATAATTATGCCCGAGCAGGATTGGGGGTGTTACAGAGCCGTTAGATCAGTTATACAATATTTAGCGAGTTAAAAACAATAAACAGGACAATACAGATTATTTTTAAAAAACACTGTGAAATAATAATACAAAATTTACAAGTCAAACAGATTTCAACAGATTTCAACAAATCAACAGATTTCAGCACATTATCTGATGAAAAAGTTTCATGCGCGAGGTTATTCCAGTCGGTTATAGTGCGAGGAAAAAAGGAATACTTAAAATTGTTAGTGCGCGCTGTAATATGCGTGAACTTTGCAGAATGGTTATTCCTGGTGGGACGCGATGATAACGGAGTCAAGAAGGCCGATGTTTCGAGTCTGATATTCCCGTGTGATAATTGGAAAATAAATTTTAGCCTATTCATTTTGCGTCGAGATTCGAAACTAGGAATTTTATTCATCTTCATTAGTTCTGCCGTGGAGTCATTTGTTAAAACATTAGTTATTATGAACATTTATTTTTGAAAATGGTATCACGGTGCAAGACTCGTTTGTATACCCCAGGAAGGAGGTCTCCCCATTCTGTAGGAGCTCCTGGCGATGAGACGTCGTTGGTGGTCCGGTCAACGTTGGGTTCGGGTCCTCTGAGGCCTCCCACGTTTCGATAAGGTGTTCATTTGCTTGACCAGCGTCATGGGTATTCGACGAGTGCGATGTGTCCGTGTTTATATTGCATGGACACTCCAGGATCATGTGGACCAAGGTGCCAGGTACGGTGCAATTTGGGCAGATATATTCGTGCAATGTTGGTTACAGTCCGTGCATGAGAATGTCGTGTAGGTATTGCTCTGTCACCTTCTAGATATGTTGAGCTTTGAACTCAAAGTTAGAGTGGAGCGCTGAGAGAAAATAAGAAAAAAATCTCGACAATATAGAGTAGTATGAACTCGATTACTGGAATAGAAAGCATTAGGATTGAGGCCCCAAAGAGGTTTGGATCTCAATAATTACGTTCCGAGCCACCAGGGTGGATGCACGAAACCCAAGCCACTTTTGAGCGCAAGAATAAGACATTCACATGAACGAAAATGAAATGAGGAGTACGTGATTGCTCTTGCGCTCAAAATTTTCTCCTTAGCTACGCTCAATCTCACCCAATTTCAAGTTCTGGCCTCTTTTTCGTTTTGTTTTTGTTTTCTTACACTCCATCAGCCATCACTTCATTGACGACCAAGAAAATGAAAGGGAAAGAGGCCACAGTGGTGGCGGCACAACTATTGCTATGCGCCGCTGTACCATGACGTGATTACTGAGGGAACGTGAGAGGGAGAGGCCACAGCTGGCACCGTTACTTGGCACGGATGGATGGCGGAAAACAACGCGAGTATGAGACATTAAAGGTTCTCACCTTAAAATCATAAACTGCTGTGGGAGCCCAGGGCGTCTTGGGTCGCTAGTAAGACGACGCCGACGCAGCGCGGGCCACAACGAAGGGTGGTCAGCGTCTTGCATGAATTTTTTTCCGCTATACCTGTGGCACCCCCTGCGTTTAGCTCTATGCCATTTGACCCAACTCTTCTGCTCCTCCGAACACAAGAGCAGCCTACTCAACGCAGCCGGTGTATATATACCTACTCTCTCGGGTCGTGGATAAGTTTTCGCCACTTTACCTATAAAACTGACGCTGAGATACTAATAATCCGGCGGCAGCTCTTTCGATGGAGGCGAGAATGTTTAGGCCCACGTACTAGATTTAAAGCCGTCAAAGGAACGTTAAAGTCAAATGATAATTTATGCCAGAGTGAAAACTCCTTGGTATGACAACTTCTAAAACGACAATATTATCAACAGCAGTGCCCTACGTTCCGAGAAATTAATGTAAATGCATGAGAACACATGCGCCACGAGTAGGACATTCGCAAAATTGACCCTATGGCGTCAGACTTACCGCCTACAATTATTCACTAGCCATAGAACTAGCTGCACTAAATCAAGAACCTTCCGTGCATCAAGAGACATCATAAAATGCTGCTTGTTCATTTCTGTTCTACTCGTGGGAAAAAGAACCACTGGACTTTACTAAGAGGCATTGCGCGAGTGGTTTAAAAGTTCAATTGTAACCTGGTTAAACTGCACAGGTCATGCCATCTAGCTGGGCCCAGTTGGACCAAGCATGCCTGTCATCACGGAGGCCATGACAAAAAATTGTTCAATGAATGTTGTTGCTGCTATGGCTCCCGCTACTTTCGTTCTGCAGTTATTAGTGTAGGCGGCCGCGCAGTAAAACGGGCAATGTTGCGCACGGCAACAGCCAGTGACGTGAAATGTTCCACTAGAGTCGGCTTATTTGAAGTCCGCTAACGCGATTCGGACCATTAAAACGTGATTTTATTTCCAATCTTGGCACAAAAGTAGCACTACGAGCTTTTTGAACCACTATTTCAGCAATCAACGTCGACTTAATATTTGCCTTTAGTGTCTCTTTAAAGAACACCAGGTGGTCAAAATGTCCGGAGTCCTCCACTACGGAGTCTCTAATAATATAATCATGGTTCTGAGGCGTTAAAGCACAGATATTATTATTATTATTATTATTATTATTATTATTATTGAGATATTAACAATACAAATTAGTATTTCAGCCAGCTCAGCTTTTAGCTGAACTAGGTATCTGAACCAGCTATAGCTAGCTAACTGAGATAGGTAACTATTAAGCTACCTAACTGAACTAGCTAACCAACCAACCCAGCTTTCTGTTATTCTAAAGTAGCAGTTATGCACATATTTGACGCATGGGAAAATTTTTTTTATTAATGAAGCCAAATTGAAGAATTGGTAGTTGTAAAGGAGACCTGACCATGTGTCAGGTTTGGCGGGCTGCTTGGTGGTTCAGTAGAATCACGGTGCTTGGACTGCTAAACCGAACCTTACCGGATCAACCTGGTTGTAGCTGTGATAGCCGAAGAAGGTGAAATGCTAGAAATTCATGCACTTACATTTAGATGCGTGCACGTTGCAGAACTCCAGGTGGTCCAAATTTCCAGAATCTGGCACTACGGCGTCAACTGTAATCATATCGTCGTGTTGGAACTTGAAACCCCAGAGGTTGTATACATGTTACGATTACAGGTTCTAAGCACGCTGCAAAGTGGGGCATTTTCTATAAAAGAAGGAAATTGGTTCAAAGAGTGACCGATGCTCACGTTTTAAGTTACCGGCTATTCCAAACACGGCACATTTATATTTGTTCGAGTTGAAATAATCATTCGCGAAGCAAAAGGGTTGAATTCTTCCTTTCTGCTTGGTCACTGCGTGCAAGTTTCGGCATCACTACATGATGTATGAAGCCGCCTTAATATTAATAAGAGCAAATTAATCAGCATTATATTTCTCCAGCTAAGGTGTCACTGTAATACGTTAATGGTGCAACTAGTTTTCTTGCTCATTATATTACATAAAATAACAACAAACTTATCCCACACGATAGTCGTGCTCCATCTTTTTTGATGCTGGAATCAGTGCGTATGTTCGTCCCGAATCTTAAATCATACTCTCGTCATAGTACGTGCTGTCCAAGCAGTGAAAATTTCTTGGAAATACAAGTGTTTGCCGTAAATGTCAAGATACCCCACATAGTTTTGCCATGAGCTCAAAACAGTAGGCCCAAAAAAGTCTCTGAAGGCAAAGTAATATAACTGCGACTCAAAAGTCTGTGTGTCACAGTATATAGTAAATCAGCCTGTAAACTTGCACAGGCTTGAGAAAATGTTGCGTAAGTAGTAATAAAGTATTCCGGTAACGAACAAGATTTTAGCTTAAACAAAATTTCGGCGATACGAGTCGAAGGGGCAATCTTAGAAGGCTTTTCAGTCGTAAGCGACCCGGCAAGGATTGCTTACTGTCGAAGTAAAAGTCACACTGACGAAGAACATAAGGAAGAATCTTATTTGCTAATTATATGTCCTGCTTCAAGATGCACTGCATTTGGCTCGTACAAAATTCTAGTTTGAGATAGTATTCAGAACGTGGGTCATTCGTCATGAGTTCGCAGACTTTCACCTTGAATCCGATTCGATATCTCAATCGGGGGGCATAATGTCGCCGAGGGGCATCAAGCGTCTACCACCGATTAAGTATACACCCCCTAACGTTATACGCTCAAGGACGTGCTTTCGTGCCATCTCGGCTTCTGCAGCACATAAAACTAACGCCGACACGCTCGCGCCACCATGATTTTAACTCGATCGCTCATTTCCACAGGTTGTCTGAACCTTCTATTATATCCCAATATCTACGGGCCTTGAGGGCAACCTCAATTCACGTTACACGTTCAATGAGACCTGCAACGTAGAGACTGCGCTTATTGTAATCGACCTGAGGGCTACCTTATGAGGCTGGTATCGACACTTGTTTGTTGGACGATGACAACTGAGCACAGGAAGGAACGCTTACAAGGACTCTACTTAATGGCGGAGAAAACGATCTTTTTTTTTATTTAAGGGCTCAGCCGGGCAAGTTGTATAGCAAGTGCGCGTATACACATGCCATAAGCTGGGATCACTTCCGTCGCAGGCCGATCGTCCCGCAGGCATGATTCGTCTCGCATGGTGCCCGGTAATCGGCGACGTTATAGTGCCTCTCGTCGCCTGGCTTCGAGGTTGTATTCCGACCGCATCCTGTTTGGCCAGCACCCAATTTTTTCTATGGTGGTCTTTCAAGCCCGACGCACCAATCCCGTGTGTCCGAAACATTCCTTCGGACAAACACCGTCCCGAGGTACCTTTTGTACTTATATTTTTTTTTCGCCCCCTAGTCGCCGTGAGTTCCTGCTTTCTGGGGTTTCTCGCTTCAGGTTTCGTTGCCTTGAGTCGAAGAAGAAGAAGAAGAGAAAGAAAAAAAGATGATCCCGTGGAACAAGAGTGTTTCGTTCAGCGGTAACAATAAAAACAACTAGGTTTTCTTTTTCACAAGCGTCTCGTTGATGATCTGATAATTGCCAGTTTTCAGAAATAATAGTAATAATCATAAAAACGCAGAAAACCACCTAGCCTGTCCCACAACCTCACCATACTGACTGTGCACGCTCACGACAGTTCTTACTTAGATGCTCATAAAGTTCATAAACTCGAGATTCTGCATCTGTGATGATGCGTAAACATGCTCACAACAGCCACTCTGTTGGTTGTAATTACCTAATTATTTGTAACTAGCGATTAAAATATTTGAGTCATCGCCATGTTTCTCGAAACAAATGCGTGTCATAAGATTCATGAATAATTCTATGATGAACTGTAGTTTAATAAATTTAATGGCAATATTTTATGAGCTTCATTTATATAGCGTTTGATAAAAATATCTCATGTAAGGGACATCACTCATGTGTTTCTGCGTAGAGGGGTGTTTTGACTGTAACAAGAACTTAAAGAAAGAATGTCTCTTCTAGAATTGTATCCTTCCTTTGTCTATTTTTTGTTGACCTAGTTTCTTTTTTGTTTCTTTTGGCCGTGTGAATTTGTAATGCGGAAGAAGGCGCACCCGGAAGTATTTGGGTATGTATAGCGCCAAGTGGCTCTTGCCGATGTGTGGGAAACTATTATTCAATGAAACCACAAGGTCGCGGTTGAGAAAATAAACATTGGCTATAATTTTGAGGATCAAGAAACTAACTCGACTTGCATGCAGGACTCTGCAGCCGAATGCCAATGGCAGGTAAGAATATACCCACCGTGAAACTGCTTAAAATGCAGTTGTTGTTTTCACGTGGAACACGGCGGGCTTCTGAGCTGGCACACTCAACAGCTCTCCTTAAGGGTTACATCGACTAAACATAGCCACCGGACTTCCTTATCGAGTTCTCCTTTTCATACATACGAGAAATATGTTGATCACGTAATATATCGAGCATTCGCCACACGTCATTCGTGAAACCAATGTTTAGCATTGGATTCAGAAACCAGGAGGAATTGTGCTAATGTCCAAATGTCGGGACGAACGTCTTGGAACTTCCGATGGGGTATGCTGCAGTGCTCGACCATTTGACTCCACATAAGCTGATGCACAGTGGTGCCGCACATTTTAAGTATCCTTTTTCATAATACAGGTTGTTCCAAAAAACGCCAGGCCTGCGCGGTAGGCACACAGTCACAGCGAAAGCTAAAAGAATGGCCTTTCAGAGCATTTTTAAAACGCTCATTGGGTAACTATTGCAAGCACACTTGCTTGATACCCACTGGGGCATTAATAATAATAGTAGGCTGGCATTTGCTATGCTATTTTCCGTCATTCTTCTGAGAAGCGCGGTATCCGCTAAACACTTGCAAGAAATTTCGTGCCAATTGCTCATGCAGCGGCTGACGACGATGAGGAATTTCGGGAGAAGCGGGTATGCGCCACTGTTCATAGGGGAACAAGAACAAGCTTTTGTGATGTGTTGGAGCATTAGACGGCCCACTCGTTACGCTGTTCGCATTGAGCGACGAGTGGCTGTTCTTTCGCTGTTTTAGAACGCTTTATAAGTCGTATTAACGCGATTGCTTTCCCAACATCAAGCCTGCCAAAGGTAAGTTTGCCAACAAATCACAAGCACCAGCGTAGCTCAGTGGTATAATACTGGGCTGGCACCCTGCGGACCCGAGTTCTTGCCCGACTGTGTCTTTGGTGCTAGGTTTGCCAACAAGTCACAAGCACCGGCGTAGTTCAGCGGTTGAATACTGGGCTGACACTCAGCACACCCGAGTTTCGAGCCCTACTGTGTCTTTGGTGCTAGATTTTTTTTTCTAAATTCACGCGATGTGATTAGACACCGGCGGCGGCGGTGGACAACTGCGCGTGACCCGAGTTGTGATCTCATAACAGCTTCTGCTGTAAAACAAGAGAAGGCGACATGCAGTGGCACGCTGTGCCACTTCGGTTTGCTTTCGTTTACTCGCATAAAGAGGAATGCTTGCAGGGCATACACTTTCGAAGCTGTAGGTCTCACGGTTGAAAAGGTACAGGCAGAAACGATCTGCCCTTGCTTCGTTGAAATGCAACCGGGACATTTTTCGATGGTTGCAGCAAAGAGTAGCGGTAAGTGTCTGCCTGGTCGGTATCCTTGGCTGGCCTGCAATAGCTGAAGACAGCCACAGACGTAACCACAGGAACCATTCAGCACATACGCTTGAAACCTCGCGCACATCCTCGTATGCAAGTGTCCGAGAGAAAAGAGAAAGCAGTGGCCGACATCGTCATTAGGACGACCACGAGCAGCGATGGTGTGCGGGGCCATGGCGCCGCGGCCCATGACAAAGGAGAGGAAGGACGTCGACGGAAACCGGGAATTACCGAGTGGCCATTTTGGAGGTTCCTCTTTCTCTTTTTTTTCCGTCTCTTCTCCTTGGCAGTGCCATCTCGACCGTCTTTTAGACAGAGCCTCTGAACGAAACTGCCTTTGTGTCGTCGCCCCACTTTCGTTTCGTTGTATTTGTGTCCCTTTCCGATTTCGCACACTTTACGAGAATCCTTACTTTCTTCACTCTTTCGTTTTATTACGTGTATTCTTTTTTTTTTGCGGCATATTACGCTTTTGCGTTTTCTTCCTTTGCTTTCGCGGATGTCGCAGTCGTTTATTCTTTTTTTTCTTTTCGCATTCGCTTATGCTTTCCCGGTTCTCTCTTGCGGCTGCTTTCAAGGCCGATTCGCTTCTTTCTTGCTCGACAGCCGAACTCGGTTTGCCAAGTGTACAGCCGTTATCCTCTCCCAACAGCTTCCTCGCTTTCGGTTTCCGTCACAGAGACAGCGCTTTCGAACTCGTGACCAGCGAACGACTGGTGGGACGTGCCGTGGTGCATCAGTGGATCAAACGATACGACGCCGTCATTGTCACCGTCTCTCCAACGCCTGAACGGCTTTACATTTATGGTACGCGACCTAGTCCTAGAATAGGCGTTCGACGAGCCTTTTCCCGACTGTTTGTGGGACAAGCAAACGTTTTCGAGCACTTCTTTAGACGCGCGGATAGCATGCAATAAAACACGTGGATATGATATAAGCTGCCTATGTAGACCACTTGTGTGGTACAAGTGAGTCATCCATGAAATCAAGGCATGTTCATGTCTTCATGGCTCATCCACTTCCTTGTTTACGCATTTAAGTCAGAAATGCCGCCATCTTTCATTCTAATGCAAAAGTACAGAAGTCACCTACGTCAGAGAAATAAATACCCCGATCTCAGTGACCGGTCAAATACGTTCTGTACGTCGGTATACGTGCATGTGTAGTGCTGACTTTCTGCTTAGTTTCTTTTATACAGTCCCTATATTCTCACCACCACTTCTGGGCACAAAACTGGATGCTCGTCTACTTGACCTTCTTGGCTTTTCATTCTCGTTCGTTCTTTGTCCCTGTTTCCGCTTTTTAAAAATTTTCTGTTCACTTCCCACGCTTCTCGCCATGTGTGTGCCATGGGCCCTATTGGAAGCTCCATATTTACACACAAGTATTAGCAGCGTTAATTTCGGTATAGTCACCGTCAGCCCTGCCAACATGAACACGATACAGGCACACAAGTAGGACTTGGCCACAATTAGTAACTCAGAATTTCTAACCATGGCACACCCCCGTATATAACATACGAGAGTTCTCTTTTAGGGGCAAAGCTCCGTAGGATGTGAGTCGTTCCCTCTTCTGTAGTAGTATTATGTATGTATGTAGCCGGCTGCAGTGCATGAATTGCTCAATAGATGTCGTTGTGCGTATAAGTTCTTGGAAATGATATCACTCGATGGCGTTAGTAGCTTTAGTATATGGGACGATTTTGTATAGTTGACGGACGGATGGACGCTTCGCCCCACTCACCATCATTCACTCCGTGGTTAGTCTGTGGTTTTTGTTTCTAAACGTCTCATGAGGGGAACATCATTCCTGAAGCGTGAGGCACGCACAAGAATGACTTGCACAAATAATGTTTCGGCAAAGGCAGCTCTTCTAAAGAATACTTCTTTTTTTCAAGTGCTCAGCCATACGTTAATCAATACAACGTGTTTCCACTGATATGATGTCACATGATATTATGTACACATATTGAAGTTCGCGATTAAGTGTTTTATATTATTTTTATACTGGGAACCCAACTTGACAATGAAGAGTTTTGTATGCTTTGTGATCACCTGCCAATTACCTGACTATCAGGAGGAAAGTATATGGCGAAAAAAAAAACCTACCCCCCCCCCCCCCCCCCAATGACCATGGAAGGTATGAACTTCAATGTTCAAGGGCAAGCGAACGTTATTCCATTATTGCTGGCAGAGCCAAGTTTGCGTACGATGCCTACCCGAGAGAAATAGACGGAAGAAAATGACTAGTTGAGATAGAAGATTGCACAGGTAGTCATCGTATTGACCCTTCATTGTTTTTTGGATGGCCACGAACGACCAATTCTCCTATGCGATTATCCTGCAGCATGCATTCAGGCAGTTAATTGAGGATGTAGAGTCTCCGTGCATTGTAGAACACTCTGGCAGTGAGCATGAGGCGCTGTTTGAAGGAAGGTCTACGAACAGATGCCTACGTGAACATCGAAAAACCTTGGTGACTGCTTCGTCGTGTACTTGCTCACTCAGACACAACCTCGACTGCATCACCTACCCTTGTTGCACTGAAAGGCTAGAAATCATTTTTGCCTTTACAAAAATGGTAGTCTCAAAAACAGAGCCTATGTCACGAAGTTACTTCTCCTCGTGTAGTCCATAGAACCGGACGGGGCAATTTGTAAACGAAGCAATTTTCTCTCAATGCTTTCGGAATCTGCGAGAATCGCTTGTCCCCGGCAGTCTGCGCAATCTTCGCCGGCGACGTCTACTATCCTCGCCGGCATGCCCCTTGAGTGGAATGCACAAGACCTTCGGGCTACACGTATAACCTCCTCCGGGTCCGCTTCGTCGCCTTCTGTAGACGCACTCAGACAGTGACGGCTTCGGAGAGAGCGAACGAGAGCAAGCGGCTGTCACGCATGCGTTCTTCGGCTCGAGTTCTTCGGCGCCGACGTCTGGTCTGCGCGCACTCGTCCCAGTGCCGGCGCCAAAGAGAATCTCTGTCGGTGGAGTGGGACGGCCCCAGTTGGCCACCTAATGACAGGATGGCGCCGGACTCGCATGACAGTATACGTGCGCGTCCAGGACCGCCGCGTGCATGCATGTGTCTTGCAAGCCGTGAGCCCAGGCTGCTCCTCTGTCCCGGCGTTGGCGGCGGCGGATGAAACGTAATAGCGTCTAAGGAGAGAGAGGAGAAGCGAAAGATAGCTGCACTGAGGCAGGAAGGTGTACCGCTCGCGGGTGAGGAGGCGAGCAGAGGACAGACAATGCCATTTGGCAGGAAAAGAACAAAAAGAAAAGGAAGCGTCAAAATGAGGGCCAGTGGCGGGCTCTCTTCTCTTTCTGACCGGTGGTCAGCGCTCTCTCCACAAATAGGGGGGTTCCAGCGGCCGCCCTTCCGACGAGAAGAAGAAAGACCCCGACGTCAGCTGCACGGCTCCGACGGACGGATGGATGGACTGGACCGACAAATCAACCAACCAACGAAGTGGCAGCGGGGACAGGCACCGGCAGCAGGAACAGCGCGTGGAACTAGTGCAGAACCACGTAGCCCGGGACGAGCTGCAGTTCGATCGACAAGCGGAGCCTGCCGAAAAAGCAACGCCGCCGCATGCAAAAAAAAAAAAAAAAAAGATGTGGGCCATTGCCGCAGAAGGACGTCAACAATGCTACGGCGGCGACGACAGAACGGCCGGAAGAAGAAACGCGAGGAAAGAAAAAGATACAACTTTGGCCGCCGCCGCACGAGCTGCAGGATCGGCAGCGGCTAAGGCAAAGCTGGCGAAAGGCGTCCCCGTCGGTCGTGACTCGGCGGTACCTCGCCAATACTGTTATTATTTACCACTTAAAGGCGCGCCACACTACTCAGTTCGGCGGCGGCTGCGGTTTCATGCGCCGGCCCCCTTGTCGACTGGAGCCCTCCCCCGGCTTCCTTCCCCCGGGCACCGGACGAAACGCCCACGAGCGGAGAAATAGAGTCCGCTATCAAGGTCCCCTCCTCGCTTCTCTCGGGAAGGAGGGGATAATAGCAGAATAAACTTCAGGCCTGGCTCGGACAACGAGAGAAAGAGTAAGGAATGAGAAAGAAAGAATGAAAAACTTGGCCGGCGCAGCAGCCGCTATACGATTGCGCAGCGGTCCCGTGTGTGTCTCCGCTCACATCCGTGTCGGGTCCGACGGCGAGTCGAGGACGCCACCTCTACGCACCAGGGAAACAAAGAAACTTCGGGAGCATCCGCTACACGTTAGGTTCAGAGCTCTACGGTCGCGATATAAAAAAAAATGGGGGAGAGAAGAAGAGGGTGAGAGAAGTGAAAGGGTACAGCACACGCGCGCGCCCCACCTTGCTGGAAAGGCCATGATGGAGGCACCCGATGTTCTGAGAAGTGGTATAGTCGGCATTCGACAGTGTTCGAACCATTACTCCCTTGGGCGCACCTCATTTAGCACCTGACTCATGGTCCTTACCGAAGAACGTATTCCGCGAAACGATATGTACGGGAACGTTTGTAGTAAATTCCTCAGAACATTTTTTGAAGGGAGCAACGGAAACCACGTGACCGACGTGTCTTTTGAATGGCGTTCGCGAACGGGTTTGACGATGGCGTTGGTTTCCAATATATGCGAGGTGGAGACCTTTGCCACAGCGAGACTATCTATCACGAGATAGAGAGAGAGAGAAACAGCGAAATGGAGAGAAAGTAGTCACAGGGCAGCTAATTTGCGCATTTCACTTTATACAGTGAAGAGACTGCGCACTACATAGGCATTCTGAAAAATTGTATAATCCCCTTTTAGAGGTAATCCGACCCTTAGTACCATAGGGAACTGAAGCAGGTTCACTGAGCGTCAGGCCGCCGAAAAAGAGTATATTTCATGCGAAGCATTCCCAGCTTAAAAGAAGTCCAAACCATGCATGCTCGGCACACCTACGAAATGCCGTTAAAACATTGTACTCATACGTGCTTTATCGTTCGCCGTAAGGGAAGCTTCAAAGAAAAAAAAGTAGACACCCATGTGAGTGCTAGCGAACTATTTGTTTGTCTACTCTTCAGGAAACGCCGGTGATCTATATATGCAGTCTTCGAACTTATGCCAGACAATGCATGCCATTAGCGCACCCAGAGTACGCCGTTCTAAATGTGAGCCTAGTGGCAGCGCTCAGAGTACCACGACTTCACTCAGGCACAATAGGGCACACTTTAAAGGCAGCATGTCCGTGAGCACAATCGGTGCGTTGCCCGAAGGACCTGACCCCACCTCCCTTTGCACGGTCAAAAAACAGAAGAGGCATGGTCGGTAGCTAACAAGACACCTGCCGGAACGCTTCTATCATCCCACAATGGCCCACTGTCGACTGCTCCTACGCTGCTGTGCGTTATACTGTTTGTTCTAAAACAAAGGAGCTGACAGCGTCGAGACAAAAGCTGCGCAGAAGAAACGCTGAGCCCGTTGAAACGTCTTTGGCGTATATCCCGGATGGCCCTAGTACATCCGTTTCGAAGGTCAAGTGTACGGCTTCAGTCTTGTTTGGTGCCGCGGATCCGTTTAGGCGAAGCATCACTGCACGGCCTAAATACTATGGCAGCGTATTAATGATTTGAATGGGAAATGACGTTCATGGTGATTTCTGACAGGGCCAGTTTTATTTATTGTGTACTTCTGTACTTAAACGCAATGAACCATCTGGTCACATTCGTTTTCTTGCGAAGGAGACTTTGCGTCTACTTTTAGTGCGTGACGTCACCCGAGCACTTACATTCAAACGGTGACATGCAGAAACTTGTGAAAGAATTTACGCAGCACCATATAGGTACACATAGCGCAATATCTACAGTGCATTGAGTCACGCGTTTGTCGACAACTGCCGAAGTTTGACGGAGAAACAGTATATCAATAATCTCTACATCACGTAAGGGCCCCTTGATATATTGCTACGTACTAGTGGCATAGCAATCCACACGACGAAGAGAAAGAAGACAGACCCAGCAGGCGCAGACTTGAAGAAATATAATGTGTTTACAACTGGTTAGTCGAGCTGAGCTGGCAAACAAAAAGTTCGCGCCAGTCTGTCTGCTGTGGTGTTCCTCTTCGTGTCTTCCTCGTAACAATAGTGTTGGGTGACTTTTTTAGGGGCGAAGCTCCTTAAAGCAGTCATCATTCGTCCCTCTAAAAAGTCACGTAGTTACGTAGTGCGTAACCAGTTTAACGCTATGAACTGCAAGGTGGTGCCGGTGGGAGATTTCTCCTGTGCGTTGTTGAACAATAAAAAAATTCGCAGCGTGCGCGTTAACTAAATAATCTAGCAAAAAGAGTGGTGAGAGGGTAAAAACTAAGACAGGCTATATAGGACTGACTATAGCTACCGCCAGCTCCACAGTGACCCAGCCTTATTGCACGGCATATATAGTGCAAGCTCCGGAATTTTCTTTTTATCCATTTGTACATTTTTGTAGCAAGACCCTAACTACGTCACTCTATTTCTGGACTTGGCGAAATTTCTCTGACCCTGTCTTTATTTTTAAAATTTTTACACATATATTATCTATCTGCCTGTTATCCGATTACGGGTGATAGATAGGCACCCGTATGTGACATATGTTAGTTAGGAATCAAGCAAGGCTACTACGGGCCGCTGCTTCAGTTTAGACACACTGGCTTTCGTGCTCGAGTCGTCTTGAGCGAATGCATGAACTCCGAGAGTTACGAATTTTTTTCGTATCTGTCGGAAATTTTCACTAATGAACAACAACGCCAATATTATCATTTATACCACATTTTCCGTGGCACGGGTTCTGTCAGAAATTTTCACTAATGACCGAATTTTTTCGTATCTGTCGGAAATTTTCACTAATGAACAACAACGCCAATATTATCATTTATACCACATTTTACATGGCACGGGTTCGGTCAGAAATTTTCACTACCGAACAACAACGCCAATATCATCATTTATACCACATTTTCCATTGGCACGGGTTCCTACATTTGCCAGAAGCAGAAATTAAATGAGGCGGTTGATAATAGAAGTTCAACGCATTCCTGAACTACAAAGTAGATGCATCAGCGACCCCTTTATTTTCCCTGTCTGCATAAGGAAGAGAGGGCGTACTTGAGTGGAGTGCACTCGAGGAAGTGTAATGAGAAATCTCGGGACATGGGCAGCGTGTTTCTAGCATGTGTATAGAAGGGCGCGCAATTACCGAAGTAAAACTTTTGTAAGGCTGCACTTCGCGCGCCTAATTTTGTCTCTTCTTGCGTCTGCGTTTCACTCACGCACTTTATGCAGTATAATGGCAAACCAATAGGCCCAAATCAAAACCTTAGTCCTTAACGTGATCGACTCAAGAAAGGACCGCTAGTGCACCATAACAGTTGGCCACAACAAACGACTGTTTCGCCTATATGAAAATCTGTTGTGCTTAAATTATCCATGTGTTTTCCGTTGGCCTGGCGATCACATATGATGCCGACTTTTTAGTTTCGCATAATAATGTCCTTTGATCAAAAGAAGCAGTAACGTAAAGCGGTGGCTTTCTCACTTTTGGTCACAACATTTTGTCACAAATATACAGTGACAGTGTTTAAAAGGTTCCACATCAGGCCTATATATATGAACTCACAGGGCTTCTTGTGCATTCTCTAAGATGAATGGAAAGCAAATTCGGTCTTCTCCTTGAACTTAATCATACCCTCTCCCCCTCCAAGTTGCAAATCCAATTCAAACTTTCTACGCCTAGTGGGGTTTTGAACTGTCCCGAGCCGACGCACTGCAAGCTTTACGCCCCTCACCTGGCTTTGCACTGAATCCATCATCGTCCAAGCGATGGCCTCCTTTGAACAAGTGCTCATGTCATGTGGCGTCATAAAGTGAAGACAAGTTATGTGATGTCACGAGGAGGTCACAAATACGGCAATCTATTACGTCACAACAGTACTGAAAGTTGGGCGAGTTGGTACTCATTCATGACTTCTTTGCGCAAACACGTACACGGACACAAGGAAAAGAGGCACGTGGGCTACGTGAAGATATAAGTACAGTTCGTTGTTCAAAATAAACCAGTTGTGAGTTGCGCCCGTGTTGTTTGCCTCTTTTCCTTGTGTCCGTGTACGTGTTTGCGCAAAGAAGTCATGAATCTATTACGTCTTCGCGCGATGATTTTTATTTGTCTCACTGGGGGTGACACCACCGACGCCGCGTTTGATGAGTCACGAAACACTTTGGTGTTAATAAACGCAAGCGCCAGCAGCTAGCTCACTTACTATATTGTTCAGTGCTCGTTAACCGTGCCCGAGAGAAGCAGCGAAAAGCAACAGCTTGCGTAATAGACAGGTGGCGCGAACGATAAAAAATCACTCCCTCCTCTTTCAAGGAAGCGAATGCATGCGCCGCATGGGCCTGGCTGCCACAGCGCGAGGTGCTGTCCGTCCGCCTGGGAGGTATTGCGTGTCGCAGGGCGATCAGACCGCGCTTTGGACACCTCCAGCGACTCGTGTGGCGGAAAGTGCAGCCTTCAACAATGCGTGCCGTAGTGGAGAGAAAGACGGGAGAGAGAGAGAGAGAGCGAAATCTGAGGTGGGGATCGTCGAGAACGCTGGGCGGCGCTCGCTTTTTTGTCCTAAACCGCTACAGCCACGCGAGTCGCATGCCACACGGCAGGTGACGCGTTGGTGCCCATTCCCGCCCGCCATTTCATTGCTGCACGACACGACCAAGAAGCACACAAAAAGGATGTCCGTAGTAATAATAGGAGTGAGCGCAGACAATTGTCAAGTAGAGCTTGACATAAGTCACAGATTTTGGGGGTGGTGTCGTACGCTGAAAACGCCGCACCAGCGAGCCTATTGAAATGTGGCCCACAAAGTTGCACTGGTCACATGCGTGTTCGTATGCACCGTTCATTGATGCCTAATGCTCTCAACATCCTGGGCTTGTCCTTGTCCTTGTCCTTGTCAGCCGTTTTGCAATACGGTATAATTGACCTCGTACCGAAGCGACTCGTCATGTTACGTTGTCGCGTTTCATTATTGCTGGGATATGAACGCATAACCGTCGTTTTTGCTTGTATCAACTGAGGCGTAGTGCTGCTAAGCATGTACATGAACTTCCGATTCCCGGCATAGCAGAAGGAAGCTGTTCGAAAAGAGCGTATTACACAACGCAAAAAAAAGAAAAAAAGGAAGAAAGAAATTAAAAGAGCTGAATAAAGAAGAGAGAGAGAGAGAGAGAAAGAAAGAAAGCAGGAAAGAAAGAAAAGCAGATACAATGAAAGAAAGACACAATGAACAAAAAAAAAATGGCAGATCCCACGCACAGTGGGAATCAATATCATGCGAAGCACGATTAAGGAAGTTTGATATGTCACTTTAAAATCAACATAACGTTACGAGGCGGTCGTAAATCATACCGTACATGACTTCCATGTCATGATTATCATTTCTGAATGGGTCATTTACCTTCATCGTCTATTGAAGTTGATTGATTGATTGATATGTGGCGTTTACCGTCCCGAAACCACCATATGATTATGAGAGACGCCGTAGTGGAGGGCCCCGGAAAATTCGACCACCTGTGGTTCTTTAACGTGCACCCAATTCTGAGCACACGGGCCTACAGCATTTTTGCCTCCATCCGCCCATTGAAGTCATGTAATACCAAATTCGGTATATGTGCAGCTAGCGAAACGACCATGAGCGCACCATAATCGTGGCGTGTAGTTTTGGTTTACATGGCATGCATGTCATGATCTGCACGTTAGCCCGGTCTGTAGCTTATATTCGCCTCGCAGTCATGTTATACCATACCAGCGTTACAATATATAGTGTGAACTAAACAAACCGAAGGGCCGCAAGACCATGAAATGTAAATCATGACATTCATAACGTACATGTCATGATTTGATGTTATGACTAGTCAGTTATGCTCGTTCTGCAGTCATGCTATGCCATACCAATTTTGGTACCGATACAATTATCGAAACGGTCAGGAGAGCTAAACGTCGTAGGCGGATAGATAGATAGATAGATAGATAGATACATAGATAGATAGATAGATAGATAGATAGATAGATAGATAGATAGATAGATAGATAGATAGATAGATAGATAGATAGATAGATAGATAGGTAGATAGATAGATAGATAGATAGATAGATAGATAGATAGATAGATAGATAGATAGATAGATAGATAGATAGATTAGAGAGGCCGTAGTGGAGGGCTCTGAATATTTCTACCACCTGGGGTTCTTAACGTGGACCCAAATCTCGGCACACGGGCCTATTTTCGCCTTCATTGAAAATGCAAGCCGGAATTTGATCCCGTGACCTGCGGGTCAGGAGCAGAGTGCCTTAACCACTAGACCACCATGACGGGGCAATAAAGAAACAGAGAAAGGAAAAAAGAAGAAAGAAAAAAGAAGAAAATGAAAGGGAGACTTAATGAAAAGACAATGAAAGAGAAATAAAGAATGAAAGATACAAGCAAAGCGAAGGAAGAAAGAAAAAAGAGAGAAAAAAATGAAGAAAAAGGAATAGGAGAAAAAAATAGAGGGAAAGAAGGATAGAGAGAGAAAGTAAGGAATAAAGAAAAAGAAAGGAAGAAGAAGGCGTCAGACACACAAACGCCGAACTTTTCACATAATTTTTCACGCAAGACAAAGCGCGCTCTGTAATTTTTTAAATTTTATTCGTAGCTGCATAATGGCATAGCAAGCGGGTTGTCAAATGGCTATACAGTCGAGAAAAATGAGTTGTTAGCCTGGTGGGTTCGGAGTTGACGCACACATAACTCAGTTAAATATCCACGTTTAACAGTAAAGAATAAGCGAAAGGACTCCCTATTCGACGGTCGAGCGTTCAAGAATATTTATTTATTTATTTATTTATTGGTAAATACTGCGACCCCCAAAGGTAGCATACCAAGAGGGCATATCGGGTAGTTGATTACACCATAGCACAAATTGTGATCACAGCAAGAAATATTTACAAGAGTATATTAAGATCCGCAAGAAAGGATTAACCTTTTATTATCAAGGAGTTCTGTATTAGGCGAATCAGTATACCCATCAAAAAGAGTAACACGTCATCTTGTTCTTGTTGCGATGACGAACCGCCTTTACGGGTAAACGAATTGACGCCATTACAGCAGCTTAATCGAGTCACTCGGATGAGGTGCGTGGAAACTTCATTTACCCAAAGAGCGCGACCTAACTCTTGCCTTCGAGGTAAAATATTGAAAATGTGGAAATGGCTTATTTTTGCAATGGCAGGGCAGATACGAATGCAATTATCCCCATTTATTGATTGGTGCAGCAGACTATATCGGGCGCACGATACGGATTTCAGAACCAGGTTGATTTACTGCCCCAACAAGTTTCAGAAAGATAGAACCACGAATTTAAGAAATAAGTAACTGTACGGACAGCATCAACGCCTTCAAAGTGTCGCCGGCCAACCTTTGCCAAAAATATGCTAAATAACGGTGACAACACTAGCTAATCACAAATACAAATACTCAGCTCGATTTGGAAACAATGGCTAACGATTCCTGAAATGCTGTTCACATGCTGAGCAATCGGGCCCTATGCAAAAATATTTGCTAAAGCTTGAACTTCCCGTAACAAATGTCAGTTATGTGAACCAAATTAAGAAAGTCAGCCACTCGAAGCGTATAGATAATTTGCGAAAATAGTAGTTGGGAATTTGCTATTGAACTCCCTTGCAAAATAAACAGTTTCAATTATTTTGTTCCGAAAATAAAGAGGGACACAAGAAAGGCACACGTATACACTTTGCTCCGATTTGTGCGTGTTTATGTACCTTTCTTGTATCCCCGTTTATTTTCGCAACAAGTACAAAATGTCATACCAACAAGCCCGCTTTGTAACATTAGTTGCTTATCTAAAGCTCTGTTAATCAGCTGGATGTGTAAACCTCTTTGACAGTGTTGCCAGAAGTTAACCTCTATACCCCGGTTTTCTAGTCTTGGTACTGCCATTCTTTCCATGGCAGTAATGTAATTCCGCGTTAGTTTAAAGACAAATGGATACTGTGTAGGCGGGGCAGTGGCCACCACTGGTGTTATGATAACCCATAAAGGCTGTTCAGGCGACAGCGCTTAGAGTTCTTGTGAGGCTACCGCGTTGTTCATCATAAGATGAAAGAGCTGAAACATTGCGAATGCAAATGCTTTCACGAATAGGATCCGCATTGAGATGAAAATGATCTGAACGCAGTTCCGAAAGGCAACGAAAGCGCTCTTGAGCTTCCTCAAAGACACCTGTCTGTTTAATCGTTTCTGATGTGAAACGTGAAACTGTTACGCGTCGGCCCACTCAGTGACTTTCTGCTTCTCTTTTATAACTTTCCTTCCCCTGTGCCCTTACCCAATGCAGGGTAGCCAGCCTACCTGGGCTCATGCCTGGTTAACCTACCCGCCTTTCACCCCATTCTTTCTCTCTACTATGGCTCACTTTAAATTTGTATTAATCTTGCATACACGAGGAGAAGAACAATCTTTGAAAGGGCAACACGCTCCGTCAAATAACATATATGTGTGTTAAAAAGTGCTTAATGATTTAGAGTACTTCGTATTCGACTATGTTAGAGTTTCCCGGTCACTTATCACGCCGCATGTGTGTTCGAAAAAATGGTTGACGATTTAAAGTATACCTTATGTATTCTACTTACAGGAAGTTACAGGAGGTTACTTGCTTACAGGAGGTTTTCAGAGGCCCAGAATGGGAACAGTTAGCTATAAGAGTTGATGGAGAGTACCTTATAGTAACCTGAGCTTCGCCGATGACGTCGCATTGCTGAGTAACTCAGGGGACGAATTGCAACTCATGATTACGGAGTTAGACAAGGAGAGCAGAAATGTGAGTCCTAATATTAATCTGCAGAAAACGAAAGTAATGTACAACAACCTCGGAAAACAGCAGCGCTTCGAGATAGGTAATAGTGCACTTCAAGTTGTAAAAGACTATGTCTACTTAGGGCAGGTAATAACCGTGGACTCGAACCACGAGATTGAAGTAACTAGAAGAATAAAAATGAGGGTGGAGCACATTTGGCAAGCACTCTCAAATTATGACAGGTAGATTGCCACTATCCATTAAGAGGATGGTATATAACAACTGTATCTTGCCGGTACTTAGCTACGGAGCAGAAACCTGGAGACTTACCAAAAGGGCTCGGCTTAAATTGAAGACGATGCAGCGAGCAATGGAAAGAAAAATGGTAGGCGTAACCTTAAGAGACAAAAAGAGAGCAGAGTGGATTAGGGGACAAACGGGGGTTAAGGATATCATGGTCAAAATCAAGAAGAGAAAATGGACATGGGCCGGGCATGTAGCGCGTAGACAGGATAACCGCTGGTCATTAAGGGTAACTAACTGGATTCCCAGGGAAGGCAAGTGAGTTAGGGGGAGACAGAAGGTTAGGTGGGCAGATGAGATTAAGAAGTTGGGGGGTATAAATTGGCAGCAGCAAGTACAGCACCGGGTTAACCGGCGGCACACGGGAGAGGCCTTTGTCCTGCAGTGGGCGTAGTCAGACTGATGATGATGATGATGATGATGATGATGATGATGATGATGATGATGGACTCTACTACTGGAGAGAAGTGAGCCGTCCCCATCTTGTGTTTAGAGAAAGTGTTTCACAATTTTGAGTACTTGGTGCTCTACATCAGTAGAGTAGGAAGCCTTCCCAGCCATCCAATGTGGTTGTGCAAAGCTTTCGTGTGTTTAGAAAAAATGTTTAACGATTTAGAGCACATTATATATTCTACTATAGGAGGGCATAAAGCCATCCCAGGACATCAAAGGACGTCAGCAGGCACATACCAGATAAACTGGTTTTAGGGGCGCAGCTTCTTAAGCCGTGGGTCGTGCGTCCGCGATGTATGTAGTAGTAGTAGTAGTAGTAGTAGTAGTAGTAGTAGTAGTAGTAGTAGTAGTAGTAGTAGTAGTAGTAGTGGAAGCAGTAGGTAGCCGCCCCCACGGCCGGACTAGAGGAGTGGCATGCTTGCACTCTTGAATTGAGGAGGAAACCCGCGCACGTCAATCATAAATAAAGAGATGGTTGTTTCTTATAAAATAGCCTACAGAGCTACATGGACGAGTATCGGTGGCTTAATCTCCAATAAAATTTGCCTTGAATTTGATTCTTAGTAAAAAAAAAAAACTAGTAACAGAAGGACATACTTTGACCACTATCTGACCAAAAAATGTTGCCACGTCAAACTCGCTTGGCGTAACTTTCTTGGTTTTAGCACAGTTTAGCGAGGGTTGGGCGGCAGTGCCATGAACTAGCAGTAGTGAAAGGTGGGAACTAGAGACGAAGTGCAGGCCGTATGAGAGTGCTTGCGTGCATTCCGCTCCTCAAGTCCGGCTGCGCCACTTCTCGTTTAGTCCCTGGAATTTCCGCTGGATGGCGATACTTCTATATGATGAATATATGAAGAAGATAGGCGAGATTATAGTGCTTGGAGTGTTTACTAGGTGGACGGACGGATGGACAGACTCACGGACGTCGGACGGACGGACGCATGGACGGATGCACGGAGAGATGGGTGCACATACGGACGGACACACGAACGAAAGCAAGAACGAACGTAGGGATGGAAGTGCTGACGGACTGACGGACGCTGAATTCGCTCCACTCACCATCATGCACCCCGGGAATAAGCTGTTATTTTTTTTAGAAAAAAAAAATAGTTGATGAGTTTGAGCACTATGTACTCTAATATAGAAGAGCGCTAAGCTCTCCCTATTAGTCAACACGAGACAGACACAGCAAGTGTAGACTCAAAAGAAATTAATGCTCCAACGTATTTGACTATGTTCAATACGAAGCATATGAATTGCAACACTGTCTGCTTTAGCAAACATGATGGGGGGTGAGCGGAACTATCTGCACTTTCATACATTCACACATTAAAGCATTCATTCACCTAATATTCGCCATTCAAATAGGAACTGATGTCTTTATCTCACTTAAGACCTTGGAAAATTATATTGCATCATTGTTCCAAGAAATGAACGGCATAAGGCGACGTTACCCGCATTAAATAAGAGCTTTTCTGCGAAGGCTCCAGTCATGAACTACGCCTCCACCATACTTTCGTCCTAACGCGAAACTGAATATCTTCTCGCCTCGAAACTTTCGCCCTCGCTTGACCGCGCCTACTCATTAAGACAGTCTGCGGACGCATTTTACGAGCCTGTATACAAAGCCGCATCCAAATCTTGGCCCGAGAAGCAAAGTATCTCTGCAACACGCGGACACAGTGGGAAGGCATCGACGCAATAAATCCCCGCGTGGCACCGACCAGGAGGACAAAAATGGGCGTCAGTTCGGGGACAATAATTTGCGACCGTTTGCCAGCGGCTGCAGACGCTCCCAAAGTACACAGGCACCCGTTACACACTACTTCACAGGATTGGTGCATTTTGGGGGAAAAAAAAAGGAAGGATTTCTCGCTCACTGGGCCCTGCGAGCTACAAGCCGGAATGTTCGGACATCGGGTTCGATGAAAAATGAGCCATCTTTTCCCCCAGTTTTCGGCGCGAAAAATAACGCGCCTGCTCAGAGATGCATGTTCGCGCATGCGTGAAACATGCATGCGCCTCCACAACGTGTCGCATTTTCGAACGGGAGCGCGTATGCCGTGCGACAAACGAAAAAAAAAAAAGCAATCTGTCGTTATTATGCGAAAAGTCGTCGCCGGCCTCTCTGTCCCACATGCAACGTCACGGCATCGTGGGATGCAAGCCGGCAGTGCCGCTCGCCCCTATAATTATCGAATGGCCGACGCTATAGAAGTCGTTGTTGCGCGTGTGCAGCGATATTTCTTATTGTTATTATCGCAGCGCGAAACCCTGGGATGCACAACGACACCCCCCCCCTCCCCCCCTCCATTTTCTCCCTTCTGAACGTTGCGCCGATTGCAACGCCGCCTAACGTGGAGCATTCGGAGCGAACGTAAGGCCTGCGTTGCGTGGCTTCTGGCGTTACGTTTACGCGTTGGCGTGTGGGGGTGGATTTACGAGCTTCCGAGATATACGGCGCAGTATAGCGTACGGTACACTAGCGGGCGTGTCGAGGGATGATGCGCCCTCGCCGTGGAAAACTATGCTCCCGAGTTGAAAGGATTTTTCTTCCGCTTGTGGTTGTGTGTAAAGCTTCTTATGTACGGCGTAATAACGGAGGCGACGCATACGGACTTTGTGCTCGCTAGGCGTAAGTCGTCACGACATTGCCGAAAGCACAAAAGGGAAGTTTCGAGGGGGCAGGGCGAGCGTTATTTTGTGGGACCGTATTTGGGCGCGTGTATAGACGAGGCAACGCGGATGCGGGGTCCCTGCAATGCTACGAAAAGGGAAGTGAAAAGATATGGCGATACTGGCTTAGCAGGCAGAACAATGTAGTGAAGAGAACATCAAGAAGGTAGCGCGATGATCCGTTCGGTTATCTTCACAAGTTAGCCACTGACAGCACAGCGAGATAACACTTAAGTTTCCTTTATTAAACACTACTTAATTTCTAGCAGTTGTCTCTGACAAATGAGCTTCCATTGGATGCCATGCTCTGTCATACGTTGCCACGTTCTATAAGGGTATTCCTGCAGTCAACTCAAGTTTTTCGAATTATTGTCTATAGAGATAAGGTATTGCTATTGGGGTGTAGCGATGTTTGCGCTGTGTTGTGGGCGAGCGACGATATGCTCAGTAAAGTGGCGTGGTTTCTTTACGAGGGGGCAAAATCGTTAATCCATTCAAAGGTGCACTGTTAATTCTCTAACTAGTGTCATTACAGAGAGGGGCTACATCTAGTACACTTAACGTAGACGTACGCTCCAACGAATCTGTAACACAAGTATTACCACTAAACAAGACGTGTTTGAATTCAAATAATACAGGCTAAACATCCAATTATTAATTGGAATAAATGAAATAAACGTAGCTCAAACAAACACCTAAATTCTACGATAATATTTCTATTAGATATTATAACACGACGATATTGTAAATGCTACAATGTCGAGATAGAAATTGAACTGTTCAAGTAGCTAGGCTTTCAAATATAATATAGTAAAGAATATAAAAAAAACAACATACAAATATTAAAGGAAAAGATTTAAATTTCTTCGTTTTTAAACTGTATGGAACAAAATCTGGGTTTAATTCCACGAAGTAAAAAAAAAGAAAATAAGGAGAAATAAAAGGCGGAGTTAGGGGTGGTGGTGTAATTACTTGTACATCATTTCATGGGCCTATACAGCACCGCGTACAACATCCGTTCGGTAAAATGCGGTGTTTGTAATTAGTAAGCAATGTTCTCCAGCTGTATGGTTCGCTATTGATACCACGTTAATTAATCTAAATATGACATAAGGGCACGTGAGTGGACGCACACAAGCCGCATTCCTTCAGGAAACCATGCATGATAACTTATATGCTTCCATGACACTGTATGTCGGATGAAAAAGATCGAACGAGCGCGAAGTTAACCAGACAAGGAAGAGAATTACCCGACAAGAAATTATTAAGCTGCCCAAGGGAACGCAATCTTGGCAAGTTATGGCTGCCATTTTTTCATATATAGTTAAAATATCTCGGTCCGATTCCTACGATGAAACAGTATCATTCAAAAGGGTGCAAAGAGTGTTGATTTGTCCTCTCTGATACTTCCATAAGTGTCATCGTCAGTTCCATTCTAGGTGGAGCAGATGCTCGAATATTTTGACTGCAGGACCTGAAGGGGTCGTGAAAAAAAATTGAGGTTGTAACTTTTATAGCTTCAATAAGCATCGGGCATGTCAATTTTTAATCATTTCCTTGCAGTATTAAGCCTACATTTATTGACCCCCGTTTGAAATCCCACAAGATTCTAGCAATCCTAAAACGACAGTGCGTCACCATCGGCTACCATTGGCGCTAGTGAGGTGACGTGATCTTCGCACACTCGAAATCATCGACGTGTTGTTAACTTTTGCTTGCTCTAAAATAATAAATTTACACGACAGTTAGGAATTATTAATACATTGCAGCAGTTTCTTTTTATTGAAATATAAAATAAATGAACAAGCTTTTGTCACCGTTATTTGGCGACGGCTACTCCTTTCCACTTAAATGTTACAAATAAAGAAAAAAAAAGCGAAATAGCATATATACATATATACAGTCCTACATAGGTTCTATAGCTCGTACAGTAGCCTTCTAAATTCTAATCCGACTGTATTTGAATCTCGGTGGAGAAATATTTAGAGGTGTCTGAAAGGCACCTTCCCCATCTTCTGTAGGTTTCTGACAGAGGACGCGCTCATCTGAGCTTTCTTCAGGTCGATACATGCGGGCACACGCAGCGAAGGCTTCTTTTCTAATCATCTCTCTATATATAGTGGTCGAATTATCTTTGCCTGGGTTAGCGTCGGATTGTCGGCATGGTTTGTGCACGTGGCGTCTTTAGGGAACTGCAGTAAAACCGTGTCATCGGATGTTGTGAGCCTTCGTCAACTATGGCTCAGGAGGCCTCGCTGCGTCGCCATGTCTTGTCGATGACACATTATTTTGATTGGCTGACTTAAGGGGACGTACACTGTAGAGATGGAAGGGAATTGTGTTTTTGTAACATTTAAACGAACCTGTATGATAAATGGAGTTGTATTGTAGTGTTGAATAGACAGCTATAGGACTCTGAATGCACACGTAGTTGAAACTTTACGGTAAGAAAAAAAAATCTCCGATGCCTTTGAAAAACGACTGCCTATGAACCACAGTAAGCAATATGCTAAATTCATGCCAGAATATCAAATCTTCTCACACACACAGAGAAGGAATCGTTCAGCAGCGACCGGACTCAGCGTACATAAGAAAAGCGGGAAAGCTATATTAACTGCTTAAAAGACATAATAATGTACCAACAAGCCCAATGCTACAGTCTGTCGGAATAGCGCTAAGTGTGCACCACCGCGGAATTCCGACAAGAGGGGACAGAAGAGCATTGAACTTCCAACAAGTTATTTCTTGTAACAACATCGTGTTGCGCGCATGGCTGTTGACAGAGTACAAATGTCTGCCACGGTAGTGTAGCGGTTAGGGAGGTCGGCTGCTGACCGGGAGGTCACTGCTTAGATCCCGGCATTCCGTTGGAGGCGAAATGGTAGAGACCCGTCTACTGTGTGATGTTGGTGCACGCTGAATGGCTCAAGATGGTCAAAATTTCCGGAGCCTTCCCCTATGGCGTTCCTCATAATCATATCGTGGTTTGGGGATGTTAAACTTTAGACGGTATAATTAGCAGTGATAACTAAATAAAAGCGAAGGTGCTTTCCAAAGAAAGAAATCAATTGTCGGAAGTTCAGGGCTCTGTGTCCTCACTTCGGTCCTCACCTATCAGAACTGCGCAGATTCATACTCCTAATCATATATGTGCTGCTCTTCTTGCGATTCACAGGCTTATGCGAACGCCTTAATACCTTCTATGTAGCTTTTTGTTCTCACTCAGTTTTTTGAGGGGCGTCAGCTTTAACCTGATGGTACCCGAGTGGGCCTAGCCAGGTGACGTTCAGTTTACTGGCGTCTACTGTGGACCTAATAAAGATGTTTCACTCCCTCCCTCCCTCCCTCCCTCCTTCACTCACTCACTCCCTCACTCACTCTACCTATTTGCCCTTGCTTCCACTCGTGATTTTACAAACAGAAAACTATCATCTGATATGGCTTCCATAATCAGTATTGGATACTTCTGCCTGGCTGTTTACACCTATGCCATGCTGTCTTCAGCTCACTTGCATGGTTAATTTCTATGCTCACTCTTTTTACTCTATCCCTCACTCCGCTAATGAAAGTAATGCTTTCGCACGATAAGAGTAAAATATATACGCAAGTTTTTCGTTATAGTGGAGGCATTGATTGTCCCGTCACCATACATGAAAAAAATAATGATTTCTCATTTTGTGGGGGGCAGGCACTGAGCTCCCTAAATGTGCGCCTCCACAAGCAGCGTTAATTACAAGACAAAGAATAAGACATCACACTTAATCGCTCACTGTTCAGCTCGTGTTCTTACATTTTTCTTAAAATCATCATGATATTTTATTTAGAAAATGCTCCTACTTCGCAGTTTTGAAAAAAAGAGTATATGCAACAGTGGCTGCTCAGCGAGCTTCCTAGGTAATTTAGCTAACAAACTAAAAAGAGTGTAAGAATCGAACGCTATCCTGCGACCACTTTATGCGCAATAGCATTCGAATCTTGGCGAAAACCAGGATTAGAATTCTTCGGCATTTTTTTTATAGCGTAACACAAGCGCGAAAACATGTGCTATATAACGTGTATGTCTTCAGCATTTCAGAGGTGTAAGTCATTAGCGAATATAGATAAAAAGTACGGCATTTCGGGTACGCCAGACTGCTTGCGGTTGAACGACGTACGTGTGAAGTGACTGTCTTTTACTTCCGCCGGAAGCATCTTACTTGGTTTGGTGTTCCACTTTAAAAAAAAAAAAACGTTTTCTTTGCTTCTTTTTCTTCCTGTAACATTGGTTCTGCAGCTGCACGAAAAAAAGGAAAGGAAGACAAATTAGAGGAAGTGAATACGACTCCGAAAATTGTTTCCGACTGACTGGCTTTTGCGATGGCGCCACCGCTATTCTGCACGGAAACGCAGGGCACATGGGATGTGCCGATAGGCGGCCACCGGCGCCGCCCGTACTCTGCCGAAGTGGCAGAACTCCCTCTCCGCCGTCTTGCTCTCTTCACCCCCGAAACCGTAATGACAATGACGGTGAGGCACTAATAACATTCAATAGTAGACAGAGGGAACACCTAAATAACAACAGGCCAAAGTGGTAGTCTGCTCGAGTCGAATGCGACCGATGGGCGGCGCTGTGTTCGTATACTCACGAACCCCATCGAAACTATGTTGCGTGCAGTAAGCATGGGTTCTACCTTGCACGGCGACTGATGTGTGGGAAATCGTCTTTCTTCGGGAAGGCGATCTTTCCTGAGATGCTTGCCACTTGAGCGCTTGTACCGATTAATATGTTCGCGGCGTCGAATGCGTGCTTGCAAGAGAGTTGTGTCAACTTTCTGAGCGTGAAATTTATACAGCTGGATATTTCCTACGCTTGCATCAGATCCTCATGAAGTGTGATCTCTCCCGTACACTGCACGCAAACTATCTAAAGAGAGCGTGAGCATACACTTCGGTGAGAGGAATAAGCGAACGAGAGTGAGCCAGAAAAAGGAGACAATGTTAACAAAAAAGAAAAGTAGATGGAGAGGGCCACATGTGTGCCCTCTCTTGCATAGTCAGGCATGGCGTCACTGGGCACGGAAATATCGAAAGTAATTACAGTAATTGCGTCCTCATGGAGACCGCAGGTTTGAGGTTGGACCGAGGTGGGGCGTCTCCACCTATTCGGGGCGGTTCTGCCTGCGCAGACGGTGGCGCCACCGTACGTGAGTGTGTACGTGAGTGGGAACTGCAAATAGACTGCGAGAGGTGGTGAGGGCAGACAGAACTACACAGTGGGAAGGTACATACAGACGCTTAGAGCTGCACTTTTGAGCCCATGTATAATCCCATTGCGGGCGTCCTTTTTATTAGAGAATTTATAAGACGTACTTGTGCATTTGCTTTTTCTTCTTTTTTTTTTGCTAGCATGCATTAAACAATGTCGTGTAAGTAAGCGATAACGGAGGCCAAAGAGTAAGGTTCTTCACAACTGCTATTTATTTCACTTACAATATTCTTGAGCAAGTTCATAGACTTCCCTATAAGTTAATCTTATAGCGGCAAAAGGCATGCCGTTTGAAACCAACACACTCGGACCCAACTATGGTAATTCCATCTATGTGTATATAATTACTAACATGCAAGTTATTTACGAGGGTCGGCTGCTTTTCTTGCAAATAAAGTGGAGCGTATTGACATCTTAACTGCACTGTGCATTGCAGATAGATCTCTACGGATAGCTATTAAAATACTATAGAACGTCCTTAAAAGAGAAAGTGTGTAAGAACATGAACAATTACGCTCACTTCCAAGTATAGCGTTTGGAGAACGTTCGATTCATCTGGAAGTATTTACGAACATGACAACTTGTCTACTAAAAAGAAATTATTGACGCGTTTAAAATAAAACAAAAACAAAAACAGAAAAATGTGGGTGACCGATTAGCGATCAGTAAGGATATGAGACAGCTATGCTTCGAATAGAATTTAGTACGCTTTTAATGTACCCGTTCCTAATGGCTCGGTGCTATTTACCAATAACAACAAAAAAGGAACTTTGTAAGTATATGGTCTACTTAGTCTTGCAGGATCAGACATTAAGAGCACAGGTGAAACTACACGATAGACCTGCGAAATATGAGCGAGAAAGCTGTAATGGTTAGTAATAGAAAGATGAGTTCTTAAGTCCTTCTCGCATTATTATCAAAAGAACTGGCTATAGGCATACAAAAGGCTCACAAAGCAAAATATACAAAGAATATTAAATATCAAGAATCAGAGCCTCAGTTTCTCTATAGTGCGGTGAACCTAATTCTGAGGTTCCAAAAATAATATGGAATAGCACTCGGGCACCTTGTCCATTCTTGCAATTACAACCATTGCCAAGGTTCGACAAAGAATTGTCGAGTTACAAAGATGTACGGTCTCCTATCCTTTAATGCCACACTTTTACTACCAATAGGGTTTGCTGAAGGTCCAGTTGATGTATATTGAAGGGCCATTTGGTACATGTGTCCATACTACATCGAAGGAAAGACAGCGCCATGTGCCTCTCTTCTGTTCAGTCTGCGCTGCTTATAATCAAGCGTACTGCTTGCATTAGTGGACTGAATTACCGTCTAAGTAAAACAACGAAGAAGTGTTATAGTCGAGGCAGAGGCGCAAAAGTGCTTAGTCATACAAGGACGAGTGTAAAGGGAAGCGGCGAAGGCAAACAACCACTTTCCTGAATTGGAACACGTATACTATACGCTCCAGGCTGCGTACCGTACACACTCATTCAGTAGATAGGCAGACATACGTGTTGGGTGAGTGCCAGCATTAGCAACCTACGTGCGGCTACGAATTTTCGCCTGCGGGCAACTTAGGTAAGCTCGCTGACGGCAGTTTGGCCGCAACCAAGGCTCCTTACGTTCGCGCCACGTGCAGTAAGCATCAGCGAAGAGTAATTACGTATGACCGTTACGGTAGTGCCTGCTGAGGTGACGGTGAAGCATGGCGGTCTTCGAAACACGCACCCCGACTCTACAGGTACGCTCAAAAGCATTGGTTTCCGGTCGTCAGAAACGACTGAAACACGTGGTCGAATATATTGCCAGGGCACAGAAATAAAGCGCGCTGAAGCAGCATGTACAGTAGGGTCCTCTGTTGAAGGGAACACTTGCGTATGCAGCACATTTGTATTTCACTCCCTTGAAAAAAGCACAGTGGCTTAGATTTAAACGAAACTTGTGATGACTGCTTGTTCTGGCGTCTTTTGACAGACTATAGTGTGGAGCATAAGCACTGTTTACTTATCCACTTGCTAATAGAAGTCCTACAATTTGAATGGTGCTCATTGTAGTGTTCCCTTTAACAGTGGACGGTACTGTACGTTCACGCAGTGACGGAAGTCCGTACACCGAAATCGCTCGCAGTAATTTTTCTTCGGATTCCATTTCACCTTCCCACACGATGCTAATTATCTGATGCCCTCTCTTCACAATGGTGACGAGGAAACCTATAATTGTAGCCAGGGTTCTTATTAGCGATTTCATTGCCCGCAACATAGTGAGTAGATGTACCACTATGCTTGCGCTGTAGTGACTATAGTACTCCAATAAATAGGATATTGCCGCAGTGTCTAAGTGGCAATCGACAGATCCTTTCTAAGCACACGGTTGCGGGATTGATTTCTCATGCATGGCTGCCTATTGAAGGACGCTAAATGCAAAAAAAAGCCCACCTTGAATATTGTTGTGCATGTATGAAAAAAAAAACAACAACAAGTGCAGTGCTCTAAATTAAACCACACTAATTTTTGTTGCCACAATGCATGCATGAAGCATGCGTTATGAGAGATATGCTCCAAGTTTGGTGCCACTATATTCCAATAGCTGCCATGGAAACTCAACTATGAGGCTTAATTGACTAGAAGAATAAGAACGAAGGGGCGGCCAATTTGGAAGATATTCTCAAACTTGGAAGGTAGAATGATTCGCATCTGGGTTAGTTGGCGATCTTGCATATGGATGGGTGCCAGCTAAGTTTTACTAATATTAACATCTTGGGTTTTACTTCTCAGAACCACGGTATGATTGTGAGAGACACTTTAGGCTCCGGAAATCCTGACCATCTAATGTTCTTTAACGTGCTCTGACTTCGCACATTACACGAGCCTCTAGCAATTTGCTTCCATCGGAATTCAACCACCACGGCTGGGATCGAACCATCGACCTTCAGGTCAGCAGCCTAGCTAGCACCTTAGGCACTGTTCTACCGAGGCAGACGGTTACACCTAAATTTAAACGGACGGACGAATGAAAAAAAAAAAAACAGTCAGCACAGTCTTCATGTTTTTTTTTCTTCCTTCGTACATGCGTTTAAACTTAGCTGCAACGACTCTGCATGCATAAAAGAGTTTACCGATATACCTCAAGAGAGTCAACAAACATACACCAACAAAACTCAGTAAAAAACCGAGAGAAGAAGAAAATATAATAGGGGAAGAAAAATAAAATCTGAAACATTTAGCAAAACAGCAAAAGCCAGGACTACATCAGATACCCATCAGCTCCGCTTCCTTTCAAGCATTGGAACTTTAGTGCGAGGTATTCATTTTATTTTACAACTTCCATGAGTAGCCAGATTCTATGCCTTTCCTTGTTTCTACCTCTCTATATGCGTATACATGACTCTGCGTGAAATAAAAGGTAAATTTTATGAGACCTGCCCCGCCGCGGTGGTCTAGTGGCTAAGGTACTCGGCTGCTGACCCGCAGGTCGCGGGTTCGAATCCCGGCTGCGGCGGCTGCATTTCCGATGGAGGCGGAAATGTTGTAGGCCGGTGTGCTCAGATTTGGATGCACGTTAAAGAACCCCAGGTGGTCTAAATTTCCGGAGCCCTCCACTACGGCGTCTCTCATAATCATATAGTGGTTTTGGGACGTTAAACCCCACATATCAATCAATTTTATGAGACCTGATAGTGCTTGGAATGCGATTTGAGGGAGATCTCGAGATACAGATTAGATGCGAAAGGCGGGAATTTGACATGAAGCGAAAATTGTGTAAGCTATACAATACAACTGATATAATAGGAAAGGGGAAGGGGGAGAGATAAGATAGTAAAGTGTAGGAGAGAGGGAGATAAAGATTGTAGAAGTGCACAACGACGGTTTGTCGCTGTTGCGGGGCGGTTTTCACTGCACAATATTATTAGTCCACCATCAAAAGGAAACAGCAGTCAATATTCCAGCCAAATGAACAGACCTGTTGTTCCTCGCATGAGATATGCTTTTGTCGTCCTCAGCTCCGATGACTTACGCAGTCGCCATACTAAAATGGTTTCCTGTGATGTACTTTCACATAATTAAGCATCTGCGAACGACCGTTTTCAGACATTTCTCGTGAGGACGCTGTCGGAAATACACGCGTGAAATACAAAAGTTTTCACAAAAGTTACACTTAAAGCTATAAACGCAAAGCACGGTGGCCTCAGGCTGGCGGAGCTCAGAGTTGACGTGCGAAAGCGGCGCGATAAGTTTGGATTGAGTCAACAAATATTATCAGAATCATACTGCAAAAGAGTGGCTAGTTGGGCTGGTTGCTGGTTGGTATTGCATTTTTGGAAGAAATATACTTTCTTAGTGCGCAGGGAACGTCTCAGAATGCTGATAGAGCAGAGAGGTAGGACAGAGCGCACACTTACAACAAATTTTCTTGCACAGATGGCGGGAATATGTGTACATTCAAGAGGGCGAGGAGATCACACTCAGAAGAAAGGACAAGTGATGGCGCATGTGGCAGACCACCTTATTCCAGTCTTGAATTGTCAACCTAACTGAAAAGATACTCGTATTCATCATCCGACAGATTGACGGACTAAGGTACTTACACACTCATTTCCTGCTTTGCGAATCAATAAAGCTTCATATATTTCACGTGCCTTCATGTTATCTATATCTTGTCATTACTTGGCATTCATCAAACTTCGGGGTGCACCCACAATTCGCACAGTGACTTGCCAAGTGGCTGCCCACTGATCCGCGCATGAGATTTGTGTGCTACCTAAAGCGATCGTTCCGACTTCAAAATTGGTTGTAAGTGTGCGCTCTGTCCTATCTCTCTGCTCTATCTTCCTTTTTAAACGTTCCCTGCGCACTAAGGAAGTATATTTCTTTCAAAACTCATCAGAATGTTGGACAGTCCACATGAATGGGACATTCTTGTTCGAGCACTTGTAGTTTTGCGGAAGTGATATTGACATTCCTTCAGCACCTCGAAGAGGTGATGAAATATTTTTCGCTGCTCCTGTGATGCTGAAATTAATACGTCACTTATCAACATGCACAAAGAGAGGTAGCCCTTGCCTACACTGCTGCATCGGCGGCAAAGAAAGCACGAGAAAAAGTTTTATAAAAATGCAGGGTTCAGCACCAAAGTAACTTTAAGTTGGCAATACTCTAAAAAGTGGAGAAGAATAAAAAATGCGAGAAAGAAGAAAATGACATAAATAAACGAAAGTAGTGTCACTGTGATGTGATTTGTCTTTATTTATTTGACAATCGAATATGCAAGTGGCAAGGACAAAATCTGTAAAAATTTGACACACAAAAAAGGGAGTGAATCAACGGTAAGAGAAACGTGTGTAATTAATATGTTCACACAGATTCAGTGAAGACACGACAACTACTGATAGCGATTCCGATATTTTATATGGACCTGAAGCATAAGAAAACGCAGCACTGTTTTAAAATCAAACTTGCGACCAGTGTTCCCGAGTACTGCTTTCGTAATGGGTTAGTATATAGAACGTAGTGCACTGAACTATTTCTTGCGCCTTCGGTTAGGATGCTTCGATACGTTGAATCACATGCTCTTCGCTAGACGCTCTTTGTCAAGCTTTGAGATAACTGAATAGCCACTTCCTTTTGTCACCATGTATCACGATAAACTGTTGCGAGTACGGTAACGCGCACGCCATTTTTTGACCCAACTGCTGCCTTCTTTCTTTTTAGTGGATTTTTTTCCTGATTTCATATTCATTAAAAAGATGAGTAATTTTTGAAACTCATGTAAAGTGGTAAAACGAATGGTTTCGCGACAACCAGAAACAGGAAGGTGCGAGAAAGCTTCGGAAGACGCAGTTCGTACACAATGGCTGTAGTAAAACCTTTGTGTGCTTTGTCTTCGTAGAAAACAGCGAAGCAACCTTGCAAACCCTCTATTACGCGCTTTCGCGATGTTTAGTTTGCCAGCGGTCGAAATTATAGGTAAAAAAGGGGCATCCTGGTATGCAACCTTCCTTATGATCTTTTGTTTGAAGGGTCGTCAGCGGGAAGGAAGGAAAGAACAAACAATCTCTGCTATCGCCATCTTTCGTCCTTGTGCTACTCAAGGCCACAATTACGCACGCGCTCGCCAGTCATCCGTGTTTACTAACGCAAACTTTCTCGTCCAGTTTGCCTGTGTGAGCTGCTATTTCGAAACAGCTTCTGTGCCGAAACACGCACATTAGCAGCATCTTGCTTCCTCACAATGAAGGTGTGAAATGGTATTTGATAGGGCAACGACGCGAGGGATAATAGTGGAGAGGGCAGGGGAGAGGATCGATCTAAAGGATTAGTCACAAACAAAACGTGTGTTCAATAAATTTTAGTTGAAATATGAAATTTCAGGCGTGAAAGCAATATGAATGTGAGACATGCCAAGTGGAGAAGTTCGAATTAGTTTTGATCGATTGTTAACATATTTTTTTAAAGATCACCCAAACACAACTTTACTATGCCGTTTTGGGTTTTATTCTGATAGAAATGCCAACACAATATACAGCACTCACACCCTCGTGCTTTAATAACAAAGCAGTGCCTTAGACTCTCAGCAAAAAAGGTGGGTTTTTCAGAGTGTTACGCACCAAATGTATAATACCATTTCTGATACGAGCTTACAAAAAAAAATCGTATAAGCAAATTGTATTATGTCGCAGAATATTACCTAGTCTGCGGACGAAATTTCCTGCTGTTATAAGGAACGAAACTTTTATTTTTGTGTGCAAGGGGCCCGTTTGTAGGTGATCATTCACATCGTGATTGTCTCTCAGAAATTTCAATGGGTATATTAGTGACGGGAAAAACAAAAGCGTGGAAGCAATATGTATTATTTCCTATGCTGAGGATGTTATCGGTCACGCTCAGTAAAACGTTTCACATGAAAATTTGAAAAAAAAGAAGAAAGCTCTTCTTAAAGGAATTGGTTGATTGATATGTGGGGTTTAACATCCCAAAACCACTATATGATTATGAGAGACGCCGTAGTGGAGGGCTCCGGAAATTTCGACCACCTGGGGTTCTTTAACGTGCACCCAAATCTGAGCGCACGGGGCTACAACATTTCCGCCTCCACCGGAAATGCAGCCGCCGCAGCCGGGATTTGAACCCGCGTCCTGCGGGTCAGCAGCCGAGTACCTTAGCCACAAGACCACCACGGCGGGGCTCTTCTTAAAGGAAGAAACGAGCGAAAATGAAGAAACCAATAAATATATAAATGAATAAATGAATAAACAAACAAATAAATAAATAGATAAATAAATAAATAAATATGTAAAATCGCATACAAGATCAGGCCTATTCTCAGCTTAGTTTATTCAGCTTTTCTGGTCCCATTTACAAGTGGCAAAAACAAGCGTTCTCTGCCAATTACACGTTATCACCTGTGTGTTTGATACTTTTTGCTACAGTTTATGACTATTCTATCTTGTAAATAATGTGCTAATGTATAGCAAGACTTCATGCCTTCCGCAACTAATGAAGCGTTGATATGGTAACGGGCTTCAGTGCACTGCGCAAACTGTGCCAAGGAGGTCGCTTTTACGCAGAGACGGCTTCATTGCACATGAAGCTCGTTTTAATAGACTGCATTTATCCGCGCATGTACACTCGTGCTGGGCGAGTTCACCTGATCACCATGCCAACTTCCGGGAGCCCTCCCATTGGCCTGTATCGGCGTCTTAACCAGGAGGCCGCATTGGGCCGGCCGGGAGCGGCCAGCCTCCCGCCCATTCACGCTTGTTGGCTGTAATGGTTGACTGCGCTGCTGCCCGGCGGCGAATTGCATCAGCAACGACGGAAGCCGGAAAAGTACGGAGACTTCGCAAAAAGCGCGTCCTTGCAACAAACACGAACACGCAGTGATTGCAACGAAAGCGCCATCTGTACGTGAAAGAAAGAAATTTGCTCGTTGTCAGTGTATTGGACAGGCAAGAGATGGCGACACCATTTCCAATAATCCCATGGAGTTCATTTTTTTTGGATGAGCCCAAGGATGTTGGACGAGTCATGATCGTGAAACAATTTGATGCGGCTTGGTGGGTCAGTGTACGTGCCAAGGAGGTCTTAATTGGGGCCATGACAAGGTCACCCTTGATATTGCAGTATTCAGCGAAATATAGAAGTAGACGGTCTATAGCGCTTGTACACGTTCGTAAAATGAACTGTAAAATAATATTTGATTGCAAAATGAGCCCTAGAAGTGGCTGGCTATAAAATCCGCCCACCGCCAGCGCCCGCAATTTCGCTATGACGTGTGTGTGACATCACGTGCTTCAAGTAGGGGCGCCGTCATCTTCTAGCAGGCCTAAGTTTCAGCCGCTGCAAATCGTTCAATTTTGAACGCCGACTTCAAGAATTAATGCTCTAATAGCTTCATTGCACGCACTGCTGCCCGTAAAACAACATTGTCAGAATACAGACGCTTGTTATGGCTTGCAGAACAAGCGGCTTGTTACGTCACGACTCGCGAATACACCGGTGTAGCCAGAATCTCGGGCCACTGGCGCATTAGTTAGGTTAGGTTAGGTTAGGACGTTGTAAGTAGCCGGCGGATCTAGCCTTGCATAATTTGCAGGCAACTGCCCCGCCTGGTTTCCTCTTTGCTAATTGTAGCTAATGTCCTTTTTTTTTAACTAAGCACGAGCAGACTCTTAAAATAAAAATCGTGCATTGCACGACGTAAGCTTGCAGAAGACGGCGGCATCTGTGCTATTCCACATGCAGTACTCTGCCGGTACCTCATCTCGCTGCACTATACCCCCAACATAATAGTCACTCATCACCAGTCACATGCGAGGTCTGTAGCAGTAAAGAAATTTTAAGAGAAGACAAGACACCTGTTTTCTGAAGATCAAGTGGCCACGCGGAAACACAATACCAGTCAATCTGTCACATGGCGGGTCTAAACGTTGCAGTTCCTCAAATAAACCTTGCCGTTCCTTCTTAAGCTCACGAAACTTAAGCAAAGAGTGTTCTATATCACCATTTTCCTTGCACTTCGGGCACAAGGGCGTCGCGGAGAGTTTCAATCTTGTGGAGCCATGCTGGTGTACGCGTTCGGATGCGATGAAGCAAGCAGACCTCTTCCCTTGATAGCCCTTTTGTCACACATGGCTGGTGAGGCGTCAGCCATAACGAGTAAAAATGCTTATTGACAGCTTCTCGTAAGGTGCGCTGATTGTCTTTGGGAGCCTTCTTCGTTGGTGTAAGCTCCAGAGCACTCCGGGCAAGTCTGTCAGCCGCCTCATTACCCGCTATACCCACATGTGATGGAATACATTAAAACTTAATGTTTATACCAATGCAATGGAAGTCCTTAAGGATTCACAGTGATCTTTGAGTGCATCGATCCAAAACCAATCCTAGTTTCAGCCGCTGCAAAGCGGGCTTACTGTCCGAAAACAGCACGACTTGTTGCTGCCTACAAAGCTTCAGTTTCTTCAGGGCTGCCTGAATTGCCACGCTTCCACATGCTGTCGATGAAACAACGCACCCGAGTCGCGCTGCCCAGGACGCCTTTAGAGACGGGATCACAAACGCTGCAGCGCTTGCTCCGCGCACTATGTCGACCGATCCATCAGTGAAAACTTTTAAATGATCGGCGTACTTTTCTTCAATATGTTCAAGTATACAAAAGAACGCACCTCTGCTGTGGGTGTGGAACGCTTGCTGTGCATCCATGGAATCGTCACCTGACAGTCGACATCCTCATGTGACCAAGGTGGGTCTTGAGCTGGTTCGTGAACACCCAAAAATTAACCCACGTAACGCAGAGCATGAGCGAAAATTGAGTGTGATAGCCCCTTTAACCTTGTTGCTGTGCCTCATTGACAGCCGTTAATAATAATAATAATAATAATAATAATAATAATAATAATAATAATAATAATAATAATAATAATAATAATAATAATAATAATAATAATAATAATAATAATGGGAATTTAACATCCTAAAACTACCCTTCAGGTCAGCAGGCAATCGCCATAACCGCTGTTCAATCAAGGCGGACCCATTCACAGCCGAAAAATGCATAGAGACAGTGTTCGTTCGAATATGCGTGTGACAGCTTGTGTCTGTAGGCATTTATTTGACGTCTGCCCACTACAAAGGGTGAGGCCACAAATCCCACCCAATGCAATACAACCCAAGCCGCCAAGATGCTCTGCACGAGCTCTGATAATGGACCTTGACTGGAGTCTGTTCGATACGGCACCACCACGAATGTATACCTAGACGCACATCGTCGGCGTTTGCATCCAGCGACCGAAAGGGGCAGTAAGCTGCGGTATACTTCGAACTGTGTCCACCCTCTGCAAGACTAAAAGCACACTGTTTGCGGTAAACCATACAGTGTACTGTTACGTACAACTCGTGTTTCTTTGTTTGTGCATTTCAACTCGCTCTTTCTTTTCAGTGTGGGAAACGATCTGTAGTGAACAAATATAGCTAGGTCTTTTACTTTGTCCCCACGGACGACACTTTAATTCCGCGACAATTTTTTTGTTTGCCACATACCACAAGCTTTAATAGAGAAACAATTAGGCATTATGCATCACTCAGCATGAGCACTACTCACAGGATAATCATTGTCAATTATGGCACTGGAACAGGAGGGCGGTTGGTTGGTACATATTTGGGACGAATTGATTGATTGATATGTGGGGTTTAACGTCCCAAAACCACCATACGATTATGAGAGACGCCGTAGTGGAGGGCTCCGGAAATTTCGACCACCTGGGGTTCTTTAACGTGCACCCAAATCTGAGCACACGAGCCTACAACATTTCCGCCTCCATTGGAAATGCAGCCGCCACAGCCGGGATTCGAACCCGCGCCCTGCGGGTCAGCCGCCGAGTACCTTAACCACTAGACCACCGCGGCGTGGCTTCTTTGGGACGGGAACAGCTCAAGAGACGGCTCCTTCTACCAGCGTCCGCGTTCTTTAGTGCTGTTTGTTACCGTACAACTGGGAGTAAAGACCACTTAATAGAAGATTGAAAGCTGACTGTGATCTTCGCCATGCTTAAGTATATAGAAATCTCGCCTTCCACCATGCTTGGGCACACCAAGTCACATTCATTGTATAGGCTTGCATAGAAACCTCACATTTGACAGTGTTATGGACACTAAGAGAATGCGATAATGTGCGCTAAAAGTGACCAGAGAAATGTAGTTTTGCCATTTTCAAGATCGATCATTACTGCTTCCACAATCTTGTGTCATTACTTAGTCACACATTTCTTCAGGGTATAGTTTAATTAGACGCACACCTTTAACTCTCTCTCTTTAACTATCGATACTGTTAAAATTTAAGAAGTGTAAACAAATTTATTGTGAAAGATTGCGTTTCCCGAGCATCGGTTTGTACTGCGATCTTCTTGCTAAGACAACGCTTCAAGTTATCGCGGCTGCATAAATTACTAAAAACGAAAAAAAAAAAGAAATCTGAGAAGTAATGCCATTAGGAAAAACCGAAGTGTTCACTTTCATAGATGTCAATGGTAAAAATGACTTGGAAGAACTTATGCTTATAGGTGCTACAAGTTTGACACGAAGCTCGAACTAGTGTATATAGTGAGACCAAGATCAATGCCACCTGCATCACCAGTCATAAGTACATTCAGAGTGTCAGAGTACGAAAACTTCACGCTCGGCTCAAAAACTATAGCATCTTTCACTCCCGGAATGGCGCGACATCTGTTACTCTGTCCATCCGAAGAAACTCAGACGAAGCAACTCAAAAGCCGATCTCGACAATTCACACTGCCTTGACTCGCGTACAAGAGCTACTGCCGCACTCGATCGGATGAAGTAGAACGCAGATCAGCTGTGAGGTCAGCTTAATGAGGGTGTCTCCCCAGTGATAAAAGCAGCCAATCGCAATGACGTCGTGGCCAAGGCTGTGGCGCCACCACGGCGGTGCGCGGCCGGGGCTGCGGGACCAGCGCCGCCCACCAAGGCGTGAGAGAGCACAGACAACAATGGCGCAGAGGTCTCCCATTCAGTTCCTTTGCGGTAAGGAAAATTGCAGGTGCGACCCCGGCCAAATTGCCGGTGTATACGACTCGCGGCAGTCGACGACGCCACTGCTGTTGCTGCTGGTTTCTCCAGAGAACGCGGCTCTGCCACCTTGCAAGAGGTCTCTTTGTTTATTCGACTTTGCCCGCACGACTTCACAACGCTGCGTTCCAGCTGCTACAGGTCGCGAATGCGTGGCGCGCTATTGGGGCGTCCCGTTGTATGATAGCTATAGGAGGGCTTGAGGCCGTGAGAAATATATTTTCCCCATCTCGTTCTTGTTATGTGCAGCATATACTTTATCACGTGCCCTGGAGCTTGTTTCGTTTCCCCGCCTCTATTCTTGGTCCCCAATTCCACGCCTCACGAAGCGCGCACAAGTAGAGCAGGACAGCTATCGACTTTTTTGTTCGCTAGCTGCATAAGTCTGCGATAGACAACGGCAATGCGCGTTATATAGCTCTCGGGAAGGAAACCTTGCAATGAAAACTCGCATGAAGTGGGGACAAAATGACCAGTTTTCAGGCATAATAGTCAATAGGGGCATTTAGTGGGAACCTATTGTGCAACTATGAAGAATATACTATTGCACGTTGCGCACGTGCTGAAATTCTTGTACATACAATCACAGGACACCTTTATGCGGTCCATGGTATACGGATGTGCAACATATTATACTTAGAATCACTGCATTATATTCAGCCAGTGTTGTTCAATGTCTGTAAGAAAAATGTTCGCTGATTGAATAGATTGCAAGTCCTGGCACTGTTCACTGATATGAGAATATTACTCGATGTTATTCAAATGGCGTAACTATCTTGCTCACAAACGTTATCAAATCATAACGTACATGGTTGTTGATTGACTACGAACCCGCAATTATAATTTTTCTGGCTTAATAGATCCCCACGCAGCCCTGTTGCCCTAACTAGGACGTTGGACATTCTCTAGGATATCCTAATTATCAAAGTAATATAATAATCGGGCATAAACCTATAAGAAAAGCTAAATAAACCTTGCGCTGTCTCCACGAGTCACACGTCCATGTGTCTCGATATTAATGGCGCCGATTCCCGAAGAACCTTTCTGAAACAAGCGACGCTGCTTTTTTTTTTAAGTGTATAAATCATTCGGTAGACGTGGTGTCTATACCAGTGAGTTGGTCTCAACCATCTGTGCCATTGCCATTCTTGCTATTAGGTTTAAATTGTCGCAGTTAAAAAAGATCTACAGCAGCAGAGATTGATGCTGTGTGATGAACGCTAATTGTTGCCGGGCCATGCAGTTGGTGCATCATGAACTTCAAACATGGGGTACCAGCGAGAACACACAAACATGTACACAAGAAGAGGGTAGCACACGCGCACAAACACTGGACTTTCCACCTTGATTTATTTGAAAATATAAAGTTGGACAAGACTTCTCTCTCATGTGCATTCAATCACTTCGCACGACACGTGATGCTTAAACCTTATTTCCCTGCTAGGTAGGCGCACTATTTTGACGTGGAAGACAACGACGTGTCGCTGACAAAGTTATCTTTATGATTTACGATAGAAAAAACTTCTAAAATTTCACGCTGATATGTCCTGTTTTCCCTTTTTTAAAATGGCCATGTGATCAAAAATTGGCTTACAAGATTTGTCTTTCATGCAACTGCAGAAATTAACAGCCAGACTGCTTCCCAGGTCCGCGCTCAAAGATGTAATATGTTCTTGTGGCTGCTTATTGACACACCATTTGCATCTTCCAAATATAACTTTTGCCGCACGCCATTATAACCCAGTAAACAACGCCAGTGTTGCACTCAACAAAGGGTTTAATGTGCTTATCTTCACAGGAATCTTTTATATTACCCTCTTCGCCTATTCTCGCACACACGATGCTGCGTATCTTTTATAAAAATGACCACGTAAATGGGTCATTTTCTACGTCTCAAATGCAGAATTTCACAGTATGTCCTACGCAACGCGATTCACTAGCAATTGGTACAGCGGAAAAGAACTTATCGTCATCAAGCTCATACGACATATCACGATAAAATATTTTATTGCCTAGAAGGACATACTATTACTCTTAATGACTTGGCCGACGACGCGATATGGTTCACCCAGAGCCCGAGTGATTCCGAACACAGCTAGGCAACGTTATGTTGTGGCTCAAACTATTTACACACCTATCAGTGGTTTTATATGGCGTAAAAATAAAATAAAGTATGCTGCCTATGTGAACTTGACCCTGCTTTAAAGTTCCAACTGCTATCATAAATTTCCCGCTCCAATGAGATGTTACTACGCCGCATCTATTAACCTGCCTACTTGTTTGGGGCACCACAATCTCAGGCAACATAAAAAACAATTGAATTATTGCAAAACAAAAAAAGGCACATCGATATATTATACAGCTGTTCCACGCCGTACCTCTACAGGTGTTTAGTTCTACCGCTATATTATAAATATTATGAAACACATGAAAATTTTCAAATAATTTACAACTACTTCTTCGCAAAACAATTCCGAACGTTTATTAAAGATTTATCAAACATAAGTATACTACACTCGAATTCACGAACGGGAAGCACCGACACGTGGCTTGTTCCTCGTTTTTGCACAGACTATTTCCTACAGTATCTTGATACCCATTACCATCTCTACTTAATAAATATGTAGATAATAACCCTAAAATTTTTGATTTACAAAAAGAGAAATTCGTGAACATTTTATTTCATCCTTGACTAATGTCTTTATTTAGAGTACGCTGCATAAACGTCGTGGACTGAGATCATTGTCCTCGGAACAATGTTTATTTTATTGTTCGTCATTGCATTCAATAGTGCGCCTACATAATTATTTAGTTTGTTCTGTGCACAATTGTTCTGTTGTTCTATACTTCAAAATTTTCTCCTGTTCTTTTCTCTTGCTTTCAGTGTATTTTGTTTAAAGGGACACTAAAGACAACTATTAGGTCAACGTTGATTGTTGAAATAGTGGTCCAGAAACCTCGCAGTGTTACTTTCGTGTCAAGGAAGGACCTATTCTGAAATAAAATCGCGTTTTAGTGGTCTGAATCGGGCTAGGGCGCTTCAAATTACCCGCCTCAAGAAGTGGACCGACTGGACTGGCTCACGTCACTGTGTCCGTGCACAGCGTTGCCCAGCTTTACTGCGTTAGTTGCAGCAGACCGAAAGCAGCGGGAGCCACAGCAGCAGAAACGGCCATTGATCAATTTGCCGCCAATAGCTACGAGATTGCCGAGGTTTTTTGTTTGAACTTCGCCCCGCTAGATAGCACCACCTTTTCCGTGCAACCACGCGAAAATTGAAGTTTTGAACCACTCGCGCCATTCCCCATGGTAACGCCTCGGCGGTTCTTCTTTTTCAATGAATCAAACAGAAACGAACAAGCAGCATTTTATTGCGTCTCTTGATGCACGAAAGGTTCTTTATTTAGTGCAGTTAGATCGATTACTAATGATTAATGGTAGGCGGTCCATCTGATGTCATCAGGATTATTTTGAAAATTTACTGCTGCGGCGCTTCTGTTCTTGTGCATTTACCCTAATTTCTCGGTAAGTAGGACACTGTGGTTAATATTCTCGTTTTAGATGTTTTCATACATTGAGCTTTCACTCTGACGTTAATTTTTATTTCACTTTATTGTCCCTTTAAGAGCTTGAATTTTGAAACTGCTGCCATGTATGTGGGCCCTCAAGCACTCTGAAGTGGTTTGATAACCAATGTTAGCCTGAGGGACCCCGCAACTCGTTCGAAGATAAGATTTTGATTTGACTTGATCTGCTTTGATTTCATTCATGTATACCTCTCACTTTTGTTCTTTTTCTCTTGCTATCCAGGAATGCAGTACCGTTATGCATGCCAGCCCAGCCCGGATTAAGAAGCCTTGCACGCTACTACGAACTGTACATTACCTATTGCGTTGTGTCCGAGGAGACATTAAAAAGTGACACATAATCTAACTAACAATTTGTTCGTCTTAACTTGTACTGACACACCAAAGTCAAAAAGGACAATGCACACGCAGTTCAAAAGAAATGCTCAGAAATATTTGAAGCCTTTTGTAAACCGATGATGATAAATTTCAGAGAAAAGTAAAAGAAAGCAGAGGAAATATAAGCTCAGAATTGTTCCCAATAGTCGCGTTAGCTCGCTCAAGACGATCAAATCAAGTTTGGGCTTTGCAAGTATACGTATGTTGTTTGTAAGTACTTATCCGACTTCATCTTCCTCATTTGTAAATAATCATCATCAGTCTGCTTAGGCATCGTCTTCGTCGATGGCATCTTGCTGTTCGTGAAATATAGCGTTGGTTCAACCTTTTTATTTCAATACAGCCTCTCTACTGCAGGCATACAATAGTGACATCTAAATTACAGTCACGTCTGCAGAGTTAGAACCACTGAAAAGCGTAGAAACGGTTGAAGTTTCAAAATAAGGTCCTGCGTTGTACATTTCTTCCACTTCGTGTTATAGCCGGGTCCAGTGATACCATGTACAAGTGAATTTTTTTGGCACACTGCCTGCAACATTACAGAATGTAAAATGTCTGACACGGATACATCATCTTTTATGTAGAAAACAAATCTCTTTTTGCTCTATTATAGAAAAAAAACAGAAAAACATTAAAGCCACATCTACGCTGGCGAAATCTGAGCAAACTGCGGAATTGGCAAGAAAGCGCCACTGTATGGTGAACGGAGATTGAGTTATTTCATCTGTCTTGATCTCATTTCTTCTTTGTCTTACATTTCATTATTTCTTTTCACATGTTCTGCCTAATTCTTTATTATTTATCCCTCTTCTTCCTTCCCTCCTCCTAAACTCACATAACTCGCCCTCCCCGCAGTTCCCTCTCTCACTGCTCGGTATGCTATGCGCTACATGGTTATGCGACAGACCCTCTCACCTCATCTATTCCGTCACACTCATCTTCACAGCACTCCTCTCTTAACCTTCACTTCCTTTGAAATCCCCTTGCTACACTATACGTAATATGCATGGCTATGGTATGTTAGGAGCTGCTGGGCATATATTCACTTTTTGTGGAGCATACCCGACAAGATTTTGTTTACTACACAAGTCTTACTTGGAGCTTAAACCACTCCAAAGTTCCAAGCATCTTCACGAAGCATCTTCAAGCATCTCCACGAAAAAAATTTAAGCATTTCCACAAGTGAACGATGATGAGTGGGTGAAAAAAGGTCCCGAAATTCATAACGGCTATGTTGAAGTCGCCGACTATTGTATAAAAAACAAACAGATGGGTGCAAGGACAAACAAATGGACGGCGCAGATGTTTTTTTTTTTTTTTCACAGTGCAGCAGGTGTTGTGATATCAGTGTGGACGCCGGTACATCGCCGGACAAGGCTAGCTCCAGAGGAGCTTCGCCCCTAAAAATGTCGCGTGTTATAGTGCTATACTCGGCGACAACTCATCTTGACATTAGAGCGAAGACTAATGAAGACAGGGCTTCCGCACTTTCCTGTTGCTCCGCAACTAGTATACGGCAGATTGCTGCTGATTTCCGTTTTACTCGCACGCATCGTTAACGCGTTTAGAATATGACATACACAAAAATGTGGATGGGAGAAACATTTCGATTGTTCAGTGTGCATTTCAGTGCCATATTACGAGTACACTTTTCTTGGAGAAATAAAAAGCGACCTTGCGACCGCACACTGATCCTCTACATCATGGACGCCATGTTTACTTTGGTAAATGGGTGTGCTGAAACGGTGGCGCTGTCTAAGAAATGAAAAGGAAAACATTCCTGCAAAGTAAAAACGTCTCTGTATTTTATACCTACGAGCTCCCGCAAATATTCGGGACTCATAGCAATTAAAGGAGCATTTATTCTAGCAAGGCGAAATGAGAAAATTATCAGTAATCTTAAGTACTACTTCTTCCAATGACTGTGGTACTATTTTTTGACGCGGATAGCGGTTCCGTGCCTTTCGCTCAACCTTATTCTCTCTGACTCTCTCAGTGTCATAGATCGACGAGCTCACTCATCAATCCACTCACTCGGACTAACTAAGACTAGCTCAGATCGAGCCGTGAGTCTGAATGAGTCCTTAAAAAAATTGGCGGATCCCACGTATACCTGGGAATCGACGTTATGCGAAGCAAGTAGAGGAAAGGTGACCGTGTCGCAATTTTTTATTGAGTGACACGTCATAAAATTACGCTAAATATATGTACAAATGTTGCACACACAGATGTATGTTGAAAAGTTCCCGGTGTTTATACAACCAGTTGTTTGCACTTGCGCAACGACGCATGCCAACTGGAACATGCGTATTAGAAACACCAGAAGCTGACATGAAGTGCTGATGCTCGCGTGGATGCTGGCCCTGGACACTACTACGTAAATCATCTTCAGCACAAGGTAACTAACCACAATTGACGTTAACCCGACGTGACGGCTGTGTCAATGAATTACATATGTAATCTTTATAAAATTGGGTAGGCAGTACTGCAGCCACTATTGACGTTTCACGAAGATTAGCGTCCATTTGAAAAGTAGTGCCGGGACATGGCGTATAGCTTTGTGGTAAAATGCCTTATTGCCACGCGGAATGCTTGGGTTCGATTCTAGCTGAGACTCTGACAATTATTCTTTTCAATCGTAGGGTCGACGCTACCGATGTCAAGTATTTCTTAACGCTCGCGCATTAAAATTGCCCATGTGTGTTCTCGTCGTTCCTGGGTAGATACTAAGTGTCGATCACCTGTGGCACATACCAGCATACCTGCGGCGCATATTCGCCCGTGGGTACGTGCCACTGTCTGGCGGGAAGTGCTTGACGACGCACGCGATGGGATGGTCACAATATTCATGTCTTGACAAGCGCGTCATATTCGTCAAGCCCTCTTAACCTCGCATGCTAATTTTGGTTCACGCCAAGGTAAAGGGGTTACCACGAGAGCACCCAAATGTAAGCGGGTAGATAGATAGATAGACAGATACGCTCAAAGTCACCGAAGTTCGCTAAAAAATGCCTAGCATTAAAGAAAAATTGCTTGATTGTGAGTCCGAGTGAGTTCTGCTCCGGTAAATTTTGGCGAGTCTGAGTCCGAGTGAGTCTAAAGCACAAGATATATTTCTTGAGTGATTCTGGGTGAGGTGCACTTTCTTTTTTCAACCTAAGGGCGTGTCTACTCATCCTGAGCATTACGATCAGCCTCACCTGCATTCACGTTTACACTCACCTCCACTCACACTTACGTGCTCCAAAACAGTGTCGTCCATACATTTCAACAATTATTGATCAGAGACGCTAATAACCGCCGCATCTCCCCCCACCGACTCTTGCAGTGATGTGCTTGATAAATATGTCTATAACTTATGCTGTGATCTCTACGAAGAAAAATAGTCAGATCTCAGAACTCGGATTCAGAATACTCGGAATATTCAAAACTCGTATTCGAAGACACTATGTCAAATGACGCAAAAAAGAGTACCGATGAGGTGAAATATTCGTGTCGAAA